>NW_027112976.1:443532-445800 GCF_000696795.3 Halyomorpha halys | reverse complement strand
TATACACTTGAAAATCTTGGGAAGGAACCACCCATTGGTGGTACTTCAAACATTAATTTAAACTAGAAGGTCCCGTGGCCATTTTCTTTTCAGACGCCTCGGAGGATTATCAGGGATTGTTAAGGATGAAAGATTAAGAATTAATGGGTTAGGATGTTTTTAAAATTTAAAATCATAAATATTTAATTCTACTTATATAAAATTTTCCACATAAAATCACTACCATATACACAAACCATTTATAACCTTCCAATCACACAGGTCAGCCTTGTTTTAAAATTAATTTAAATTGCATTTTTGTCTCAATTTGGTATTTATTCTAATTCTCAAAATTCCATATTAAAATTAATTGTAAATAGTAACAAATTTCTCCAATTGTCCGGAGGATCCAGATGTCCTTGAAGATGGCTGAAATGGCCGAAACGTTGGACTGTTTAAATAAAAAGTGTTGAGACTAAAAAGGATACAATTTTTGATTTATTTAATAAATAATTACCTGTGTCAAGAAATTGAAATAATATAATTAAAATATTTTAAAATCTTCGCATCGTGTTTTAATTTAGCCTTGAAGAAGCTCTGAAAATTGGGGCGAAACTGAACCATCCATGCTACATTAAGTCAACAAATAATATTCCAATCATATGATGGCAGGCAAATTCGTTAATTTTTCACTTTTGCTCTCTGAAAATATCAGTTTGCTTTTAGTAACTTTAAAAACCAAAATTGGAGTATTACTAAGTAGTAAGACACCAAAAGCAATGTTATTTTGATTACTGAGAAATTGCCCATTTCCTTTCATGCAAAAATCATTGACAATTAATGTGTAAACAAATATATTTTCACTTTTTAAAAAAGAGTTTAATACCGGACTCATACTGTCCCATATCATAGCAAATGTTCAAATGGAATTTTAGAAAATTTGCCGGTCAATGGCTGACTTGGCGGTTATATAAGAGCCGAAGTAGGTCGGTCTTATCAGATCCATGTATAATTTCGCAGTGGGTCAGTTGTGCCTCTTGTATCGTTCCTTCAAGATTAGAATGCAGTGCCTCTTTGATTACGGTTCAACACTCACCATTATTTACTCATTATAAATAAATCGTAGGAGTTATTTTTTGTAATTAGGGAGAGTTTGCAACGCCTTGCTTTCTCGTGGTAAATCCTTCTAGCACAAGAGCCCAAGAGGAGAAAAAAGGCAGTTATTTTACCCCAATTCACTTTAATGAATACTATATATAATTACTAATCGAAATTGATGTTGGCTCACAATAAATAGTTTAATTACTATATAAGTTTTTTTTTTGTTTTAGTTTCTATTGCACCCATCTTACTGGGCAATCTTCATTTTATAAAATATGATATAGAGTTCTCACAATTCATTTATTCTCTCCCAGTTATTTTTTTGGTTTTGTATACTAATTTTATATACATATAATACATCTATTTTATGCAAATTGTATATTAATTTTAACATAATTTGTTGATTTTATATTAATATTTGTTACTTATGTATTTTTCACATATATTTGTATCATTATCACTATTTTATCCATTATTATCCAAGTGAGAAAGGGGAAAGGATAGAAAAGGAGGGAAAAAATTCATGAAAAAGGGGGAAAAAAGATAAAAGAACCAAAGAGAAGAAACGAAGAAAAAAATTCATATTTTGGAGTTATATATTACTACTGTTTATAATTATTATTATATACTTGTTAGCGAAATTGATGAAGAAATAAAAGCAAGGTTAAAGGCGAGAAATACTTGTCATTTTTGAATTTCGAAACTGCTTAGCTCGCGCCTTCTATTGTAAAAATTATAATTTACAAAACTATTATCCTTCCCACTGTTCTTTATGGACGTGAGGCGTGGCCTCTTACACTAAGCGATGAACAGCGCCTTAAGGTTTTCGAAAATAAAGTATTACGCAAAATATTTGGACCGAAAAAGGATGAATTAGAAGATTACACAACGCTTAATTAAGGGACCTACACCCGATAATTATAATTCAAGTTATAGCATTGCGGCGTATAAGATGGGCGTGTAAGGTTTTAGGGTTTAGTAACGAGCAGATTCCAAAAATGTTTATAAACACTGTACCAACGGGTAAACGTCCGAGGGGTAGACCGAAACGTAGTTGGGAGGATTGCGTTAAAACAGATTTAGTGGATTGGGTTTGGAGGGGCATCACTGGAAGGATGTAAGCAGAGAGCCTTTGGTGGTATCGGCATCGAACCTTCGGGTTCGTTAGGCCTTTATTATTATTGTTAT
>NW_027112976.1:434622-443405 GCF_000696795.3 Halyomorpha halys | reverse complement strand
CAAAATATGAAAAAGAAAGGGGAAAGGATAGAAATGGATGAAAAAGAGAAAAAAAATCATATTCTATAATTAAATATTATTATTGTTTACTAGTTAGGCCTATTTATCGTAAGATCAATAATATTATTTGATTAGACTAAAATAAATATGCTATGTGTCTAGCAGCCCAATGAAGTTTGGCGGCACAACTTTGAGTTTATAATTAAGTTTTTCCTCTTTGTAATATGTAACTCCTCTTAAATTGATCTAGGAGAGTATAAAATATTTATTAATGCTAATTTGCAAAGAAATTGCCCTATCTGTGACATATATATACTGCCACATTCCTATCTCTCAATGCCTAGTTATAACGAAACCATCGTAAAAGTTAATGCCCCATCAAGTTAATGACCCGACTATCTTTTTTCCTTACGATTCACGAAGATCCTTCTTACATAGCACGAACTAAGCCACAAAAGGTCACTGGGTCGAACTGGCAATCCTCTCTTACTAAGCCACTAATGAAGTCGAATATTGAACTTGCGTAACTGAGGAAATTATTATGCTGCTTGAGGCAGTAAACGATATACATCTCAACTAGATTCAGTACCAGTAGAAAGTGGAAACTGTATAGTTGGCATCTAGTACAAGAGCCCGCTAAAAATAAATTCATTTATTTCACCCCAGATTTTTTATTACTTTAATGAAAAATACGCATAATTACTAGTCAAAATATATGAGTCTGCCAAGTATAGGTAGGGGGAATAAAAAATGGCGGCTGTTCTGAAAACGTTAAAAAAAAAAAAATAGTTTTTCATTCAGAGCACTATATTTTTAAAACTACTAACAACACGCATAAACCTAAAAGAACATCATTTAAAGTAACATATTTACTATGAAGTAATTCATAATTTTTATCTTCATATGAGTGATATAGTTTATGATATATGAGAAAATAAATTCACAGTATTTCGGATAAAATTCTAGATTTTTGAAAAAGCTAGATCAATTGATCTTAGCAAATATCATAAAACTAATATTCCTAGGAACATAAACATCATAAACTACTTTATAGCTCATTAAACCAGCATTAATTTGAGTGCTAATAGACATCTGTACGTCGAATGGGTTTCGAAATATAGATTTCTTAAAATAAATTCGTAGAAAGTGGAAGTCAGCATCTAGTACAAAAGCCCGCTAAAAATAAATTCAGTTATTTCACCCCAGATTTTTTATTACTTTAATGAAAAATACGTATAGTTATTAGTCAAAATATATGAGTCTGCCAAGTATAGGTAGGGGAAATAAAAAATTGTGGCTGTTCTGAAAACGTAAAAAAAAAATAAAAAATAGTTTTTCATTCAAAGCACTATATCTTCAAAACTACTAACAACACTCATAATCCTAAAAGAACATCATTTAAAGTAACTTATTTACTATGAAGTAATTCATAATTTTTATCTTCATATGAGTGATATAGTTTATGATATATGAGAAAATAAATTCACATTGTTTCGGATAAAAATTCTGGATTTTTGAAAAAGCTAGATCAATTGATCTTAGCAAATATCATAAAACTAATATTCCTAGGAACATAAACTACTTTATATCACATTAAACCAGCTTTAATTTGAGTGCTAATAGACATCTGTACGTCGAATGTGTTTCAAAATATATTTCTCAAAATAAATTCGTAGAAAGTGGATACTACATAGTTGGAATCTAGTACAAGAGCCCGCTAAAAGTAAATTCAGTGATATTTTATTACTTTAATGAAAAATACGTATAATTACTAGTCAAAATAAATAAGTCTATCAAGTATAGGTAGGGGAAATAAAAAAATTGCGGCTGTTTTGAAAAATGTTAAAAAAAGTAAAATAGTTTTTCATTCGGAGCTCAATATCTAGAAAACCTAAGAAAACATCATTTAAAGTAACTATACTATACTTCATTTACTATAAAGTAAGTTATAACGTTTTTTCACATTAGGAGTGGTATGTTTTATGATATATGAGAAAATAAATTCACAATATGTTAATTTCTCGTTGTTTGGATAAAAATGTTGGATTGTTGAAAAAATATATCTCCAGATATACCCATAATACGCACATGTCTGTCAGCACTCAAAATAAAGGAAATTTAACTTGCTATAAGTAGTTTATGACACTTATCTTCGTAGGGGTAGTAGTTTTTATGATATGAATATAAATTTTGCACATGAGAGTATGTCCGAATAACGATAAATCAATTTATTTTAGCAAATATCATAAAAATTGCTGCTCCAACCATAAATTCATAGAGAGTGGATACTATATAGTTGGTGTCTAGTACAAGTCAGGTATTTCACTCAAATTTTTTATTACTTTAATGAAAACTATGTATAATAACTAATCAAAATTGATGAGTCTGTTAAGTATAGGTAGAGGGAATAAAAAATAGTGGCTGTTTCAAAACATTAAAAAAAATAATTTTACTTTCCGAGCTCCGTATCTTAGAAACTACCCACAACATTAGAAAGCCTAATAGAACAAACATAAGGTAGAGAATAAAGTTATTAAAATAGGAGATACAGTTTTTGTAAAAACGACATTTCATAAAAAATACTTCATACTTAAAAATCAATAGTTGATGAATTTTTTGTAGGAAATCTTTATCTTTGGAACTATAAGGTCTAAAGATGTCTATTAGCACTTAAACAAAAGCTAGTTTAATTTACTATATTCCTCAAGGTAGTATTCTCGGTCCCATCCTCTACACCGTCTATACAGCTGACATTGCAACCAATCCTATCACTATCATCACCACGTATGCCGATGACACATGTGTGCTCGCTGTTAATAATATCCAATTAATTGTATCCCAAAATATCCAATCCCATATCACAGCCCTCGAAGATTGGTGTCGTAATTGGAGGATTAAGATAAATTTTAACAAATCCCATCAAATCGTAAACCTACTGAATGCCCTACAGTTTCATTTAATAATGTTACTCTTACCCCTGTTGAACAGATCCGCTACCTTGGACTACATTTGGACAAGTGATTGACCTGGAATCCTCACACCAGACTGAAAAGACAGGAAACTGCTCGTAGATTCCGACTATTACAGCACTTACTAGACAAACGGTCTAAACTTCCAACACATTACAAAAAATTAGTACACACTATAATAATCAGACCAATTTGGAAATATGGAGTTGAGCTTTGGGGCTCCACTAAACCTTCGAATTCCTCTCGTATTCAATCCTTACAATCCAAAATCCTTCGTAAAATCCTCAATGCTACTTACTTTGTCATAAATAAAATCATACATAAAGACCTTAATGTTCCCTATGTAACCAATCTAGCCCGAACCGGATATCACTCATTCCATTATAAACTCTTTAACCACTCAAACACCTTAGTTTCTAATCTTGCATCCTCTTCCGTTCCTGACAATCCTCCGAGGCGCCTGAAAAGAAGATGGCCACGAGACCAGCTAATGTAAAATGTCATTAGAGTGCTACCAATGAGTATTCAGGTATTTCACTCAAATTTTTTATTACTTTAATGAAAACTATTTATAATTACTAGACAAAATTGATGAGTCTGTTAAGTATAGGTAGAGGTAATAAAAAATATTGGCTATTTAAAAACATTAAAAAAAAAAAAAAATAATTTTACTATCCGAGCTCCATATCTTAGAACAAACATAAAGTAGAGTAAAATTTTTGAAATATGAGATACAGTTTTTGTAAAAACGACATTTCATAAAAGATATACTTAAAAATCAATAGTTGATGAATTTTTTGTAGGAAATATTTATGTTAGGAACTATAAGGTCTAAAGGTGTCTATTAGCACTTAAACAAAGCTAGTTTAATTTACTATAAAGTAGGATAGATATGTAAATATTGTAAAAACTACTACTACAAATATTAACGTTATGAACTACATTATAGTAAGTTAAATTATCTTTATTTTGAATACTGGCAGACACATGTACGTCTTATGGTTCCTGAGATATCATGTTTCAAAAATTGGATACGAAAAACTAGACATTTCATGATAGTTTGTCAAATATCATGAAAACTACTACTCCTTCAGGAAGAAGTTAGTTGACCGTATGAAGTACACTGTAGAAAGATAGTCCGATCGGCGGTCAATAAAGCTATCAAAACAGTAAAAGAAAACTATTTATTTGAGTAGAATATGGTCCGGGTTAAATCAATAAAACTATTTATTGTTTTAATATTTGTATCTTGTTTTCCCAATTAGCCCTGACGAATCCCTGCAAAATGAGGCGAAACGTTGGTAACCATAAATAGTTTTCTTTTACTATCTCCATCCAATCTACTACTCCTACAATTATAAACGCCATATACCACATTATAGTACATTTAACTAGCTTTAGTTTGAGTGCTGACAGACATATGTGTCTCTCATAGTTCTTCAGATATATATTTCTCAAAATAAATTCACTACAATTTTAAGAAATGTTGCTTTTTAAAAAGCAGTATCTTGCGAAATATTGAACAGTTCTATTGGGGTGGTTTGTTAAAATAAAGCAAATTTATTTTATTTTAAATGATGTTTATTTAGGTTTTTTTTTTTATGTTGTTGGTATTTTTAACAATATGAATCATGTAAAAAAAAATTTTTTTTTAAGCTTTGAAATAGCCGCCATTTTTTATCCCCCTACCTATACTTGGCAGTCTTATAAATTTTTACTAGTAATTATACGTAGTTTTCACTAAAGTAATCAAAAATTGGGGTAAAATAAGTGACTTTTTTTCACCTTTAGACTCTTGTACTCTCTTAAGGTGAAAGGATTTCTTTTAAAATTAGTTCAATCTCATGTAACTTTATTTGAGGACGTAAATAGCTCAGTGATTGGGCGTAGTCTTACCAATCTCAAATCTTCTCGAGGTGTCAGTTCGTATCCGGCCGGGGACGTTAACTTTTTCCATTGAGTGGCAGTCCGACAAAATGAAAAACTTGATCCCCAACCGTAGTAAGGCAGTATAGGACTCCAAACGAAAAAAAAAAAGTTAACTTGAATTTTAATTTCTGTAACAAGGTTCTTTGTAATAAAAAAAAGAAACTGTATTATTCAGTATTTACTGAAGAAGGAAGTGTTATGTGGTTGGTGAAAGTGAGGATTAAGACGATTTGTGAAGATAATTTATAAAGTCGGGCGATGTCGTATATAATGCCTTGTCCATATCTTAATATGTTAACATAAGCACCGGGCCAGTATGTTAAATTATTCTTATTGTTTTTTAGTAACTCTTTACTTTAATATATGTCATTTATTATAATCAAACTAATTAGGTAATCTAGTTTAAAGTATTTATTACCTCTGCTCTCCTGTCTTACAGTATCCTTTCTAAATACTCCACTAACGCCTGTTGAACAGATTCGATACTTAGGACTCCATCCTGACAAGATACTTACTTGGCATTCACACACAAGACTGAAACGACAAGAAACTGCTCGTAGATTCCGATTGCTATCACACTTACTTGACAAACGCTCTAAACTTCCCATTCACTACAAAAAATTAGTACACACTATAATAATCAGACCAATTTGGACATATGGAATTGAGCTCTGGGGCTCCACCAAACCATCAGATTCCTCCCGCATCCAATCCTTACAATCCAAAATCCTACGTAAATTTTTTTATGGTCCTTATTACGTTACAAATAAACTCATTCACAAAGACCTTAACATCCCATTCGTTGCAGATTTAGCCCAAAATAGATATGTGCCTTTTCATTCCAAACTCATTAACCATTCTAACCCATTAATTATTAATTTTTCATCCTTAACAATCCTTGATAATCCTCCGAGGCGTCTGAAAATAAGATGGCCATGGGATCTTCTAATTTAAATTAATGTTTGAAGTACCACCAACGGGTGGTTCCTTCCCAAGATTTTCAAGTGTATATGAAACATACTACATATTTACCTATTGTATTATTTTGTACAGTTGTAAATTACAGAAAATAAATTTTAAAAAAAGTATTTATTAATTAAGTTATTTATTAATCATAACAAAAATTATTCAAATAGTTTTTAATAAAACATATTACACATGTTACTGTCAAATTTACAGCATTCTATGATTTAATTTACCTGTAAAAAATAATTTAAATCTGCACTGCTATAACTCATGAAGTGTCAGGAGTGCAGTACTTACTGATACTAGACGAACGGTTGTGCAAGGAGGTGATTACGTAAGAATCATGCTCGACCGCCAGATTTTTACCCAATAAAGGTGTAGTAATGTTTTGATATTGTTAATAATAAATTATAATTAAATATAGTATACTATTAGATTGTCCTTAATGATCGGCCCAAACGTTAGACTTGTAATTATGTGTTGATAAAGTAGGTTGAGACTTTTTAGATCATTTTTGTTATTATTATTAAAACCACCAATTATGAACAAAATAATAAAAATATATATTAATTTATTTATTCATTAAGAAATAAATAAACCACTAAAAGTTTTGAAATTTGAATTTCGCTGGATCATAACAGTGAGATGGAGTTCCTTTTATTATTAATATTTTCTAAATTAAGCGTTTAGGGACAT
Source organism: Halyomorpha halys (assembly GCF_000696795.3). Taxonomy (NCBI): domain Eukaryota; kingdom Metazoa; phylum Arthropoda; class Insecta; order Hemiptera; family Pentatomidae; genus Halyomorpha; species Halyomorpha halys. The sequence continues at coordinate 436,845 of NW_027112976.1, read as the reverse complement.
ACCTCTAGAGGAACTTTTTCTTTTTCGTTTGAGATTCTTAATTTATATTTTCAGTTTGGACACTTAATCCCGTTCACTAGTGTTAGTGATTTCATAAAAACTAATATAAATATAATTAATAATAGTGATCGACAATAAAGCGATAAAGAGCCGATAAGGGATTGATGTGGCTATTTGTGCCGAAAGGAACACAGAGGTGAGTTGAGTCGTTACGAAACCGCGTATTAAGCTTTCAATGCAGGAGGTTAATCCACGGCTTTGCTTTCATCCTAATCCTCATCCTTCGGTCCTCTAGTCATTAAATTATTCGCCCGATAGATTAGAGAAGAGTCCTTTAAACCCTCATATCCACAACCACTATTCACGAGCATTCCAATAGGAAATAATACTTTTCTCATAGTTGTAGGAGAATTAAACGCTATACATTAGAAAAATAGGACACTATGAAATGAAATGAAAAAAATTATTTTATTCAGGGACATATGTCCCCTAAGAATAAATACATGGTTCATACATTAAGATTTTTGTCTGGCAAGCATTTACAATTTTCCAGTAAGTAAAATGAAATTACATTGGAATATTAGCTTAACTACTGTTTATAATGTTAATCAATATATATCTATTTATTTGATTTCAATGATGCGGAGGTTTGGTTATACAATACGTGGAGGAATAGATGTTGTTTAAAGGAAAGAATGGAGATGGGAAGAGGATTCCAGAAGGAGGTTGTACGTATGACGAAGGATTTGCTGACGAAGGCGGTTCTGTAGGAGGTTGGGATCAGGTGCTTAATGAGTGGATGGATGAACGAAGAGTGAGGAGATCAATGACATAGGTAGGTTTTTAGATTTTAAGAACTTGGAATAGAAAAACACCAATGAGGTTATTGCCTTCGAGAGGTTGGATAGAGCCACTTCAACTCGATATTCCAACGAGATATGAGAGCGCCTTGGAAACCCAAAGATAAATCTTACAAAGCAATTCATGAGTCTCTTCAGTCTCAACTCCAGTCCTGCAGATAGCCCTCCATACACCAAGGATCCGTAGTGCAGGAAGACGAGAGAGGATCCTAGGAGCTGACGAGTGTTCTGAGGAATAGAATTACGGAATCTTGTAATTGTTTGAGTACAGTTATGGATTTGCCTGTGATTTGAAAAATGTGATTATTCCAGGACAGGTGTTGGTCGAAGGTGAATCCATGGTTTTCTATTGTAGGATAGAATTGAATCGGTTAGTTGTTAAGGAAAAGTAGAGGACAATGAGGGAGGGAATGAAGGAGGCGCTTGAAACCTTGGAAGCTATGGCTTGATATTTACAAATAAATAAATACAGAAATTTTCATGTATTAAACAACAGAACTACATTTTTGAAATGACTGAACACTTTTAAAAGTCTCTAAGTCCTAAAACTCTTAGAAGGGGTTTCCTGAACTCTAACATTTTTTTTTAATTTGCATTAGGGTCAACTTTACCCAGGTTTACCGGTCTTCAAAATAAGATATAGGTAATCTCATGCAGGCAATGGTGCTAGTGGTCACAATTATCAGTTAAATAGAATTTTAATACATTTCATTGAGATCATTTTGAATTATTGTATGCATTTTCAAACTTAATTACTTACATAAATTGTAATTATGATAAAATAAATATGATTGTAGAACAAACACTTGATCAATTTGGGCTATATTTGTTTTATTTTTTAAATAAATTAATAAAATCAATAACATTTGATAAAGTTTCATCAGCAGTAGTCTGCAAGGCCTAATATTATAGTAATAGAGCCGGGGTGATAAAATGGTAGTTATTTTACCCCATTTTTTTATTACTTTAATAAAAACTATGTATAATTACTGGTCAAAATAGATGAGTCTGCAAGTATAGTTAGGGAGAATAAAAAATATTGGCTGTTTCAAAACATTAAAAAAAAATAATTTTTCATTAGAAGGAAAATATCCTTAAAACTAGCTACAACAGCAGATAACGTAAGAGAACATCATTTAAAGTAGAGTAAATTTGCTAAAACATTTTCCCTAATAAAGTTTTTAACTTGATTTAGTGAATGATAACAATTTCTTCCTTCTTACTGTATAATAATTTATTACTTATTACATAGCAACGTTTCGGGAGATTTCCCCCATCTTCAGGCTGCTAAAATTAAATTCAACAAAACTATAACCATGTGCTTGTAACAACATTACTATATAATTTACACTCAAGAACTAAT
>NW_027112976.1:412292-433092 GCF_000696795.3 Halyomorpha halys | reverse complement strand
GATTTGCTATTTAGCCGTGTCCTTAGTTTATTCACAAAATTCCCCGAAATAGAAAATACCCTCTCACTTGCAACCGAAGTGCTATTCATACATTGAAAACCGATATTTTCTTCTAAAAACCGGTTTTCGAATTTCATAATTTTCTCCAAAAAACCGATTTTTGTAAAAACCGACAAACCCTAATATGTACGTCTTTTGGCACCTTAAATATATTTTTCAATAATCAAAAATCCTAAAACCAGAAATTACCATTTTGTGATATTATTTTTTGATATATCATAAAAAATACTGCTACTACGTAGTTAAACGTCATAAACTATTAGCACACACAATTTTGATCCAAATATACTCTCAACTTTTATTTTCAGAAACTCTCCAACGTTTCGGCCCTCAGACTATTTTCAAGGAGACAACCTTAAACATTGATGTCATGTTCTTTAGAATCTTTTCTGCAGGCTAATTGCCCATGTCATATATAACTTTTTATATTTTAAATCTAATACTTTTTACATAAATAATCTTCTCTTTTTCCACTTAGAAACATCATCATACATCAACTGTTAAAACTATCATCGTTGGTAGTTTTAAAGATATAGAGTAGCGAATGAAAAATTAATTATTTTTTTTAACGTTTTGAAATAGCCACTATTTTTTATTCTCCCTAACTATACTTGGTAGACTTATCAATTTTGACTAGTAATTATACATAGTTTTAATTGAAGTTATGATTAAAGGATATTACATGACAGGTTTATTTAATAATTAAAAAAGGAAAAGGAAGCCTGGAGTGTCAGTCTTAGGCATTCCTGGGAATGGGAATAAATTCCAGAATGGAATATGATAACAGCTTCAAGAAATATAAAAAATAATTGGCTGAGAAACCTCCATCCTGCTCTTCCGAGTGTCTTCATCCTGGAAAAATTCATTATCATTTGGAATGAATTCAAGTAGTAGTATTATTACTTTTTCTTCAAATTTTACTTTGTGAAAGTAACTTTTTCTATCGATTCTTCCCACTTTTGCGATTTTATCGAAAAGGGCTCTAATGATTTTAATTAAACTCTTTATATCGATGTAGCATTGAATTGTCTTTAATATAAGATAGGTCTTATTCTCATAGAAATATTCTGGAGCCTTAAATAACGATTAAAAAAAAAATTCCTCTAAATAAAGTTTTGAAGAAACCGCCGACTGTTCACAAGTTACTTGATGTCCCAACGGTCCTGAACTTCATCAGTGGGAGACATTAAATTCCTGAAACATGAAGGCACCCTCTGTTCCAGACGTTACAACTAGCGCCCTCATCAGTGCGGTGGCAACAGACAGCATTATAGCCACACAAGCAAATTTCATGTAAACTATTACTTTATAGCTCATTAAACTAGCTTTAATTAGAGTGCTAATAGACATCTGTACGTCAAATGGTTTTTGAGATATAAATTATTCAAAATAAATTCATAAACTACTGATCTTTCAGTACGTCCCATACAACATTTTTATGAAATGTTGTTTTTTAAAAAGCTATATCTCGAAAAATATTTAACGTAAATAACTATATTAGGGCTCATATTTTAGCAAATTTACTATTCTTTAAATGATGTTCTCTTAGGTTTTCTTGTGTTGTTTTTACGTTTTAAGATATAAAACTCGTAAACCCATGACCCCTACAATATCCTTTAATAATACCCCCTTATTCCTGTCGAACAGATCCGTTACTTAGGACTACATCTGGACAAACGACTGACATGGAATCCTCATACAAGACTAAAAAGACAGGAAACTGCTCGTAGATTCCGACTATTGTAACATTTACTAGACAAACGGTCTAAATTGCCAATCCATTACAAAAGACTGATCATGACTATTATAAGGCCTATTTGGACATACGGAGTTGAGCTTTGGGGCTCCACTAAACCATCAAATTCCTCCAGAATCCAATCCTTACAGTCCAAAATCCTTCCTAAAATCCTTAATGCTCCTTACTTTGTCACAAATCAAGTCATCCATCAGGACCTCAATGTTCCACATGTTGCCTATTTGGCCAGAACCAGATACCGTTCCTTCCATAATAAACTACTCAACCACCCAAATCCACTTGTTTCTAACCTGGCTTCTCCTTCATTACCTAATAATCCTCCTAGGCGTCTGAAAAGAAGATGGCCTCGAGATCTTCTCCTCTAGAAATGTTATCGGAGTTCTATCAGTGGGTAGATTCTCCACATGTTTTTATCATGTCACTATGTCACCTACAGCAAATTTACTTGTTGTATATATGTGTATACAGTTGTAAATATCAATAAATAAATTATTAAAAAAAAAAAAAGATATAAAACTCCGAATGAAAAAAAAAAAAAATTGTATCGCTTTGAAACAGCCGCCATTTTTTATTCCCCCTACCTATACTTGGGCAAACTCATCAATTTTGACTAGTAATTATACATAGTTTTCATTAATGTAAATAAAATTGGGTTGAGATGCCTTTTTTCTCCTCTTGGGCTCTTGTACTAAACGTAGCATCTTGCTGTTCTTGTTTCTCTGGAATTTTCTTCCTTAAAAATGGGAAACCTCCCTTTTTACAATGCGTTGATTGTGTCAGTTAGCGTGAATTTGTGTCCATGTTAAGTAATTTCACACGGTGCTTTGAGCAATTAACTGAATAGTGCGTAGATGAGATCAAAGGGAGTGCGTTCCATCGGTGCGGCCCACAGGCACATCACCATGGGTCACTGAAGCCTTTCAATTACTGGTCCAAGCATTGCATTCAAATCGGGTTTATGCTTTTGTGCCTAATTACCGATTTATATTATTGAAGCCACCTCGAATTGACGAAGTCTTTTTGAAGAAAGACTCCAATTAAAAAACCAACTGGATGGGATATAAACATTTATTATATATATAACATAACTATTAACACAAATACATCATCAAAATAAAATTAGTAATAGGAATTGAAATAATATTACCTTAAGATAAAATAAAATTAGCAAACTAAATTATGAAAATAAATAAACAAATTTACAAAATTAATAATTATATTTATAGTCTTAAATACTTTCTTGAGACTGGTTAATGTTATTTAAATAAATAATATTATTTTTATCTATTATAGTCTCAATAAATTTTTTTTTACAAATCCGACGTTTTGGCCAATTCTGCCATCCTCAGGGACAATCTATCACAAAACAGCTTTTATTACATCTATGATCCTAAACAATTCAAAATACTTAACAATATTATTTATAACTTATCTTACCTTAATACAATTTTTGAACTAAATAATTTAAAAACAGAACTTAATAAAGGCTATTCTGCCAAGGTCAAATCAACAATTTTTATGAAACATAAAAACATTAGGTAAACATATATTTTTTTATTAATAAGCATATCCTACATTATGTCTAATTGTATAATTAGTCAATTTTCACATTAAAACAAAAATTAAAATTCATTTATCACAGTCACTTATTTGTTAAAAATTTATCACAACAATGGTCGTAACCTTACTTCCATTCTGGTCAAACATAAAAATTATTTATTATAACTATATTTTTATTAATTTTTCTCTTTATTTCAATAGTAAAATTCCCTTCAAGGCTATTTATAACTATCCAAAATTAGTTTATCCAATATTTTTCATAAATTAATGTGAATTAATATCTCTGCATAGAGTTGGTTTAAATTTCTTGTATCTGTTTTGAAATTCACCGTATAATTAATATTTTTAGATATCTAAATGGATTCAAGTATTTTCCATTTGAATCTATTATTTTCTTTATGTAAAATCATTGTATTTTAAAAATCAAAACTATTGCATGCAGCACTAGTGCTGTTTTATTTGGATCCCTCTCCTTGTTTTTCAAATCATTATTGTGTTGATAAATTCTGTTACCCAATAATTGCTTTGTTTCACCTATGTATATAGCTGGACAATTTAGACAGAGAATTTTATATATTAATCCCGATTACAAAATGTGTTGAGACTGTAATGGATAAAAAATAATTATTTATTTAAACAACATCAATAACTATATAAAAAACTATTAGACCAATCCAATTGCTATTGGCTTTGCTATCTCCATATTTGAGATTGTATATACATTAATTGAACTCTACAGAATCTTCGATATCAATTTATAAGTATATGAAGGGATAAGACGGTAACTATAGTAACATAAACGATAACATCTAACTTCGCAGTATAATCGTTAATAATGGTCCGATTTTGTGAGAACGTTTATTTACCCATCATATTAATTGACCTATCAAAATCGTGGTGAATTTTTTTTTAAGAGTGAAACAAAGTTGATATTCGTTTTTTTAGCCCATTAAGAAGTCCTTAAATACGAACTTTTGAGAAAATAGGAAAATCAAATTTACGGATTAGGTTAAAATTACCCTCCAAAAAACTTATAATGACGGTGGTCACAAGTATCGAGTAAAATAAATTTTTAATATACTTCATTGATCATTTTAAATTATTTTATACAATTTTTTTAAAATTATTTATTTAATGTAATTTACAACTGTACAAAATAATACAATAGGTAAATATGTAGTATGTTTCATATACACTTTAAAATCTTGGGAAGAAACCACTCATTGGTGGTACTTCAAACATTAATTTAAATTAGAAGGTCCCGTGGCCATCCTTTTCAAACGCCTCGAAGGATTATCAGGGATTGTTAAGGATGAAAGATTAAGAATTAATGGATTAGGATGGTTAAGGAGTTTGGAATGAAAAGACGCATATCTGTTTTGGGTCAAATCTGCAACGAATGGGATGTTAAGGTCTTTGTGAATGAGTTTATTTGTGACATAATAAGGAGCATCAATGATTTTACGTAGGATTTTGGATTGTAACGATTGGATGCGGGAAGAATTTGATGGCTTGGCCCAGAGCTCAATTCCATATGTCCAAATTGGTCTCATTATCGTAGTGTATACTATTTTTTTGTAGTGAATGGGAAGTTTAGAGAGTTTGTCAAGTAAGTGTTGTAGCAATCGGAATCTACGAGCAGTTTCTTGTCGTTTCAGTCTTGTGTGTGGATTCCAAGTAAGTCTCTTGTCAAGATGGAGTCCCAAGTATCGAATCTGTTCAACAGGCATTAGTGGTGTATTTAGAAAGGATACTGTAGGACAGGAGGGCAGAGGTTTACGACGGAGAGTAGAGGTGATCTGGTGGGATTTGTCAGGATTTATTTTGATTCTCCAGTTTTTACACCATTCTTCAATAGATGTTATGTGTGCCTGTAGTGTTTGTGATGCATTAGTTAGGTCGTTGTTTACAGAAAGTATACATGTTATACAATTTTAAACTTAATTCCTTACATAAATACAAATAAATTGTAATGAATGATAACATATATCATGTAATAGTTCACGTACAGAGTGTAATAGGTTCATTGATTGTAAATTCTAATAACTTTAATCGCTTTTGAACTCAACTCTTATACGACTTTTGAATAAAAGCTCTTTACTTTTCTCTTTAGATTTAAGTTTGTTTTGAACTAAAACTTTTGTACTAGTTGCTCAAAGCATCCGTTATTTCTTGTTAGGTAGAAAGTTCTAGAATATTTTTCTTTCGTAACAATAAAACCTTCTGCACGGGTTGGAATATGCTGGATGAAAAAAGACATCTAGAACTGTCTCTATGCTTTTTTCCCGAGCTAGGAAGCACAAAAGTTATCCTTTATCACGTTATAAAGGTTAAGTTGATATTATGAAGGAGCTTCTGTTGCAGAGGAAGCAGTCCTTGTGTTGTCCAGAATAGGATACGAAATTCTTAAGGATGCTACAAATAGCCAAGCATGCATAATAAATCCTTACTTTAACTATCTGATAATAAATAATAAGAGACGATAGAGAAAATGAACTGAGGAAGAGCAGAAGGAACATTCTAGGAGGATGAAGGGATATTGGAGTAGAATGGAGGCGGGAAATATGAGGATGAATCGAAAATTATATTCGCATGGTCTTTGCTGGCCGTTTCGTAAAAAATAAAAAACAATAAACAAATAATTAATAATCATATTTTATTGCAACCATTTATCTGAATCATTTTAATAACATCATTATTAATAAATACTTATTTCCTTTATATAGTTTATATATTATTATATTACACAATACCACCCCTTATTATATTATATAGTTAATGGTAACAACATTCTATAAATATATTTAATTGGTAACTGGTAAACAGACAAAAAGCCTTTGTAAAAGAATCCAATTATAATAATAGTTTTGACAGGACTCAATATAAATTAATTAATTAGCTTATTCTTGGATAATTGCCTTCAGATATTATCCTAGCATCCTAATACAGGTACATAGTACACTCTTATATCACGATTTAACGCTTTTAACTTGTCTGGGTGAAACCACAGATTGTACAAGGATATGCGGGAACATTATTGAAGGATACAGGATGTCGTAAGTTTAACTGTTTGTGAACTCGTAAATAATGTTCCTTTTAATAGTTTAATTTCTTTAAAACTGCCTATGTTCGTCCTTAGGGTTTGCCGTGAGAACTGTAAACCACTCTCTTCACCTTGGTATAATCAGTTCAGCTAGTTTTGTCATGGGAGTACACATGTGGGTAAGGAGGAGAAGGGAAAAAGAGATGGTTGTATCATTATTGGAGTTGCGTCCATTCAAATTATCTACAATGAGGCTCTGTTAGAGAAATTTTAAGCCACTGCACCATTTTGTATTATCTTTATCATATTAACCTTCCCAAAAGCAGTTTATTATATTCATACATAATCCATGCAACATAAAATAATATATCTCTAAGATGCACTGTTTATATTTTTATTGAGATTGTATTTGTATAAATTTCCAAAAAAATACATCAAAAGAACAATTAAAGAAGAAAACGATACGAAACCATATTCTGAAGAAAAAATTGTTTTCAATAAAAAATGAAAAGATATAACAAAGTATAAAATAAATACTGGAAGATTGTTGATTGACCGTGTGTAGAGATGAAAGGAATATGGTCCGGGTGCGGTCAAAAAAACTCAAATAGTAGAAATATACTATTTTATTGAGCCAACGTTTCGCCCCACGTTGGCACAATAAAATAGTATAATTATTTACTATTTGAGTTTTTTTGACCGCACCCGGACCAAATTCCTTTCATCTTTACACACGGTCAATCAATAATCTTCCAGTATGTCACAAAACACACGGGGCCCTCAAGATACAAACACTAGTAACGGCAATATCCGCCGCAGTGCTCGTCTGTTTAACCGCCGTATTGTTACGTCATCACCTCGTCACCGGAACTCTCCAGGTACCATTACTCCTACTTCATCTTCTCTTTCTTCCACACCTCTTCAGCCTTCATCATCTCTTCAAACTTCGTCATCCTTTGCTTCATCGTCTGATCTTGTACATCCCCACTGCCATCATCTCTCCAACTCTACTATTGTACATCGCCCTACTGATATTAATGTTTTTTCTCAATCTAAATTGAAATATCCATGTCATAAATCTAATTTTAACACCTTATGTAATCTACACAAGCGCCTCACTGTTAAATCCGAACAACGTATTTTCCTTCTGAAATGCAGATCTTATTCAGTTTTTCCAAAATCAATTGATAATTCGTTTAACCGTTTTTCGATACCCTCCTTCCTACGTTCTAAATATTGTCATTCTTTACTTATTTTTAAAAAATCTCTTTTAAACCTTAAAATTAGGGAAATCAATCAACAAATTGAATCCCTAAGCTATAAAATTTCTAATCTTTCACATTCACTTACTTCCGTTATTGGCGAAAATAACATGGCCCTCCTCAACAACAGTTTCCAGGCTCAATAAAATAGTATAATTCTACTATTTGAGTTTTTTTGACCCCACCCGGACCATATTCCTTTCATATAAAATAAATACATTTACAGGAATAATTAAACTATAAGTAATATGAAATTGGTGAATGACATAACTTTCCTTGTTTAAATATAACAATTTATTTCACATACAACGACGTTTCGGGGTCATCCCCTATCTTCAGGTTGCTGATAAACTATTTTAAATATTATGTATAATTAACTCCTTAATTTGTCATTACATGCTAATATTGAATCATATTATTTTAAACTATTAAATAAAAACGTTTTATTTATAATCTTAAAATTCTTTCTTGAGACTGGCCATTTTTTTCTAAATAATTCAAAAACACTATCCAAATTATAGTCTCAAAACATTTATTTCATTTACACGTCCAACGTTTCAGCCAATTCGGCCATCTTCAGGGACAATCTACTACAAAAAGTTTCCATTATATGTATGATCCTACACTCAATTCAATTATTTAACATTACTATTTATAATTTACCTTACCTTAATTTACTATGAGACATATCATTTAACCATTTTAAAAAACTCCATACAGGCTATTCTGCCCAGGTCAAAACATTTATATCTATGAACAACATGAAGGTTACAAGTGAGGTTGTAATAATAGTGTATAAATAGTGGTAAAAGAGAAATAAATTTACTGTGATTTTTAATGTAATTTTGACATATTAGGTAATTAAACAAATGCGAGATATACTGATTAACAAAAAATAAGTTTACCTAATGGTTTTAATGTTGTTCATAGATATAAATGTTTTGACCTGGGCAGAATAGCCTGTATGGAGTTTTTTAAAAATAGTTAAATGATATGTCTCATAGTAAATTAAGGTAAGGTAAATTATAAATAATAATGTTAAATAATTGAATTGATTGTAGGATCATACATATAATGGAAACTTTTTGTAGTAGATTGTCCCTGAAGATGGCCGAATTGGCCGAAACGTTGGACATGTAAATGAAATAAATGTTTTGAGACTATAATTTGGATAGTGTTTTTGAATTATTTAGTAAAAACGTTTTATTATATCAGCTATTATACATTTTTCAAGGAGAATAATTAAATTATTATAGAGAATTATATAATTAAACATGGAAAATTGTGTCATTCACCAATTTCATATTAGTTCTAGAAACTCTTCCAGTAGAAGATCATTAATTTAAACTACAAGATAATTTACACTAATAAAATGAAAATAAATAAATCTGCACCATTATAACCCATGAAGAGTCAGGACTGGTGTACTTTGTAAGGAACTTGTGTTACTAGGGCTAGGGTTGTGCAAGGAGGTGATTTAGTGAGAACCACACTTGACCGTCAGGTTCCCCCCAATTAGACTTATTTATATATTTTTTAAATATTTATTTATTGCTATTTACAACTGTACATTATAATACATTTAGACAATCTGATCTAAGTTAAATTGGAGTGTTACAGGCGTTTAGAAAAACTACCCATTGGTAGCACTCTAATGACATTTTACATTGGTTGGTCTCGTGGCCAACTTCTTTTTAGGCACCTCGGAGGATTGTCAGGAATGGAAGAGGATGCAAGATTAGAAATTAGGGGGTTTGAGTGGTTAGAGAGTTTGTAATGGAAGAAGTGATATCTGGTTCGGGCTAGATCGGTTACATAGGGAACATTAAGGTCTTTATGTATGATTTTATATGTGACAAAGTAAGGAGCATTGAGGATTTTACGGAGGATTGTAAGGTTTAAATACGAAAGGAATTCGAAGGTTTAGTGGAGCCCCAAAGCTCAACTCCGTATGTCCAGATTGGCCTTATTACAGTCATGTAGATCAGTCTTTTGTAATGTGTTGGAAGTTTAGACCGTTTGTCTAGTAAGTGCTGTAATAGTCGGAATCGACGTGCAGTTTCCTGTCTTTTTAGTCTGTTATGAGGATTCCAGGTTAATCGCTTGTCCAAATGTAGTCCAAGGTAGCGGATCTGTTCGACAGGGGTAAGAGTAACATCGTTAAATGAAACTGTAGGGCAGTCAGTAGGTTTACGACGAAGGGTATTTATAAATTTAAGAAATTATTTAAGTATAACAAAAAAAATATTATGGTTTTTTCTAACATCACGTATTCACTGTTAGTTGAAAATAATTTTTAAGAGATAGTTCTTATATACTTATATTTTTAATAATAGATTTTGGGGACGACTTTCCAAGAGCGAAGTTTATTCAAAAATAATTATTTATTATATCGTTATATCCCACTCACTATAATTATAGTTTATCACTATAAATCGATTCGGATCAGCATTCAAGTCCCCATAGTATCATTAATTAAACTATGACATACAGAGATGGAGAGATGCTATTGAGTTTAGAGAAGCCTTCAGCGGCAGTCGTAAATTAAATTATCGTTCTTAACCAAATCCAATCCGAGCTTGGAGGTTCGCGTTCAACGGTCATCGTCCTGGGAACTGTCTTTGTTCCTCAAGTCTCTTGCGAGTCCTAGATCCTGCTAAATGCTCAATTTGGAGTGTTCCCACTCCAGAGTTCCTTAACACTGAGTCTGGCGTCACATGTTACTGTCTAATGTAATCTGTACTAGCGTTCACAATAGAAATTTGTATATATTCCGAAAGTATAAAAAATGAAACTGCATTTGGCCACATTTATAGATTACATGTTTTCCAAAGTGCAAAAAAATAAAATGCTATCACATATATTTTTCTTTGCATCATCTTTAATGACCTCAATGTACTTTCAATTAAGGGTGCCCGCTTTTTAAAGGCTGGATGGTTGACTGTCGGATACAATATAGGTATATGTACAAATAATTAACTGTTACAGCCGGATTCAAAGCCAGCTCCTTAGATGCAGTAGTAGTGCCTTACCATTGGCCTATCCTACACCACTAGTAAGATATATAACATAAAAATAGTAGTGGGAAAGAAACTATATCATATGTGTATTTATATATTCTAATTTTTTTTCTTACATGAAAAGTACTATAAAGTTTCTGAGGCGGTGCAAATACATATGTATTATATAATAATCTACATAATTATATTTACATTATAATTATATACTTGATTTGGTTGTTTAAGAATTTTTTTAGACACTTTTAAAGGTAGCTTTCGGTTGCATTATCCGCAAAGTGCTTAGAATTAGTAAATAATATTCTTATTAATCAACATATAATATCATTTAAATAATTAATTACTTTAGTAATGTCTGTCTTTAAATATATTATCACAAATAATATATTACGGATTCTTATTGCTTTTAGCTTTGTTTTAATAAGGATACTTCTGAAAAAATTGTTTTCAAATTAGTTTTTTGTCGTCTTTAAGAGATTGTATGGTAAACTGGGTTTACACAGTTAGAACCCTAATAACTTTGGTACAGTCTGTAGGACGACTGCTAAAGGAAGTAACACAGTACTATCTTTAGAATACGGCCAATTACAAATAGAACCAAAACTATAATCCAGGCAAAATCGAAAATAAACGTTTCTTCTTCTAAATAACCAGAATTTGATGCAACTTGTATATTTTTTATAATTTGTACTATATGTATTAATTATTTATTTCTTCAAAATTTGTTTACTAGTAGAGGGGAGAGGGTACCCTAACAGCGGGCCAGAAAAAAATTTTTAAACGTATTTATTCCAGCATTTTAATTGGTACTTCAATTCAGTGCCTCTTAAAAAAAAAAAAATGTTCTTTATCAGTATAACTCAATTTTTTACGAACCATTTTTTTTTTATTCCATCTTATATTTAAAATAAAATATTACAGGGTGATGATATATAAAATTACAATAATTCAATAATATTATAAGATGGTCACTAAAAACGTTTGTATATATTGGGTTTTAAAATATGTTCTTAGCGTTTTTTAGTGGTGATTTCAATAAAAGCTTCAGATTCTTGTAAATATTTTTGATTAATTATAAATGACCCATTTTGATCTATTACATGTTGCTATCTTTGAGGTAATTGTTTAATTCCGTCCTCCCAAAACTTCTCAGATTTCCACGAAATGAACTCTTCTATGTGCGTTTTGCAGTCCTGGAGAGAATTAAAGTATTTCTTGTTTGAGTTTTGAAGTGCCCGAAATAAGTGAAAATCTGTTGGGGCAAGGGCTGGTGAATAGGGTGGGGGATCACATCCCAGCCAAATTCCAAAAATCTCTGCCGGGTCTGCAAAGACACGTGAGGATGGGCGTTATCGTAATGGAAAACTATGCCTTCGCGATTATGAGACACAAATGATTTGGAACACTTGCATGAGATATGTTAAGCGTTTCTGCGATATCCCGTGTCGTAGAGTTAGGGCTCTCTGTGACCAATGCTTGAATTTGGTCATCAACAGTTGAAGGACGACCCGAGCGCTTTGCGTCTTCCAAGTCAAAATTTGCGGTTCTGAACCGAGCAAACCACTTAGAGACGGTGCTTTCTCCAAAGGCATCATCGCCAAGCACACTAAAAAATTTGTTAACCGTCTGTGAAGCGGATTTCCCTTTTCGAAAATAAAAAAAATCAATAAATAACGAAAATGAATTTTTTTCTTTTCCATTTTGAACAAATAAATACAACTTAAAGATAAGAAATCTCGGTTGAAACTGATGGATAAAAGCACCTTAACTAATCCTTTTTTAGAATATTTAAACATTATTGACCAAGTAAACATTTTTTTTTTATATTTATTTAATGTGATTTACAACTGTACAAATAATAAATCAACAAGTAAATATGTTGTATGTTTCATATACACTTGAAATTCTTGGGAGCGAACCACCCATTGGTGGTACTTCAAACATTAATTTAAATTAGAAAGTCCCGTGGCCATCTTCTTTTCAGACGCTTCGGAGGATTATCAGGGATTGTTAAGTATGAAAGATTAAGAATTACTGGATTAGGATGGGTAAGGAGTTTGGAATGAAAAGACGCATACCTGTTTTGGGCCAAATCTGCGACGAATGGGATGTTAAGGTCTTTGTGAATGAGTTTATTTGTAACGTAATAAGGAGCATGAAGGATTTTGGATCGTAAGGATTAGATGCGGGAGGAATTTGATGGTTTGGTGGAGCCCCAGAGCTCAATTCCATATGTCCAAATTGGTCTGATTATCGTAATGTATTCTAATGTTTTGTAAAATGGGAAGTTTAGAGAGTTTGTCAAGTATGTGTTGTAGCAATCGGAATCTACAAGCAGTTTCTTGCCGTTTCAGTCTTGTGTGTGGATTCCAAGTAAGTCACTTGTCAAGATGGAGTCCTAAGTATCAAATTTGTTCAACAGGCGTTAGTACCAAGTAAACATGATTTTATAAACACAGAGAGGATTAAATAGAAAAACGCTACGAACCTATCTTACAACCCATTAATGGAGAGATTTACTTTATGGCTTTTAATTACGTTTGCTTTTTATTGTATAGGTATTTTTCATTTTTTTTAAATATTTTCTTATTTTCATTTTTAAATGCCTTTGTTTTGTTTACGGTAACAATAGTCAATTTTAATATTTCTATCATTCCTATAGACATAAACTACTATATACTATTTTTTTGTCCCTTTTGGACCGCACCTCCGACCATCTCCTCCATATTCAGTTACTGCCAATAATTTTTACAAATAATATCTCAGAAATCTTGTAAACGGTGTTCTAGGGTCCATGCAAATGATATAAAACCCATTCCTTCAACCTGTAATATAGTACAAAACTGCATTATTCTTGAGGACGACAAAATAGTACAGGACAAAAAGAAAAGTAATTTAATTTATACCAGGAAGTAGACGGCTATTTCTAAAAGAAAATAGATTATTTTCCTTCTCTTCTTATTTCATTTCTGTTCAATTTGTAGTCCTGTGTTCTGAGCTAAGTAAGGGGTCCCGAGGGAACCTGACACTGAGGCTATATTTATAGAACATCTTTCTTTATGACTAATACTCACAGTTTATTTCTTACTAACTTGATATATAACTAAATCTAGACTTTAATACAGGTAAAACAAAATATATAGTTAGCAATAGAAACGGGACCGATTTCATTGGTATAGAAGAAAATATATTGGAACAAATAGGTAAGTCTAAGTGTTTAAGTTCAATGGTAACTAGAAAACTCGAAATTAATGAGAAAATAAAAGCGGAAAATTTTGGTTAGTTTACAATTTCTATTCCGTCAGTCTGCTTGTGTACCTCAGGGTAGTATCCTTGGTCCTATCCTTTATACAGTTTTCACAGCTGACATTCCAACCCGTCCTAATACAATCCTCA
The DNA here is from genome assembly GCF_000696795.3 of Halyomorpha halys. NCBI lineage: Eukaryota > Metazoa > Arthropoda > Insecta > Hemiptera > Pentatomidae > Halyomorpha > Halyomorpha halys. The sequence continues at coordinate 418,998 of NW_027112976.1, read as the reverse complement.
CCACGTATGCCGATGACACATGTCTATTGTCAGTGAACAATGATCCTTACATTGTATCCCAAACCCTCCAATCCCACATCACCTCCCTTGAAGAATGGTGCCAAAACTGGAGGATTAAAATAAATTCCAATAAATCCCACCAAATCACATTTACCCTTCGACGTAAGCCCATGACCTCTTCCCCTACAATATCCTTTAATAATACCCCACTTATTCCTGTCGAACAGATCCGTTACTTAGGACTACTTCTCGACAAACGACTGACATGGAATCCTCATACAAGACTAAAAAGACAAGAAACTGCTCGTAGATTCCGACTATTGCAACATTTACTAGACAAACAGTCTAAATTGCCAATCCATTACAAAAGACTGATCTACGTGACTATTATAAGGCCTATCTGGACATACGGAGTTGAGTTTTGGGGCTCCGCTAAACCATCAAATTCCTCCAGAATCCAGTCCTTACAGTCCAAAATCCTTAATGCTCCTTACTTTGCCACAAATCAAGTCATCCATCAGGACCTCAATATTCCATATGTTGCCGATTTGGCCAGAACCAGATACCGTTCCTTCCATAATAAACTTCTCAACCACCCAAATCTAACCTGGCTTCTCCTTCATTACCTAATAATCCTCCTAGGCGTCTGAAAAGAAGATGGGCTCGAGATCGTCTTCTCTAGAAATGTTATTGGAGTTCTATCAGTGCGTAGATTCTCCACATATTTGTATCATGTTACTATGTCACTTACAGCAAATTTACTTGTTGTATATATGTGTATACAGTTGTAAATATCAATAAATAAATTATTAAAAAAAAAAGTTTTCAATTTAGATATTGTTTACTGAGCGCATTCTGTTCAAATATATTTTTTTGTTGAAAGGAATATGGTCCGGGTGCGGTAAAAAAAAAACTCAAATAGTAGAAATATACTATTTTATTGAGCCAACGTTTCGCCCCACGTTGCAGGGCTTCGTCAGGGATATTTTGACGGCAGTCAAAACAAACAATTTTGAAGACCTGCAACGTGTGGCGAAACGTTGGCTCAATAAAATAGTATATTTCTACTATTTGAGTTTTTTTTTACCGCACCCGGACCATATTCCTTTCATCTCTACACACGGTCAATCAATAATCTTCCAATATTTTTTTGTTTAAGTATCGCTATTTACAACTGTATTTACTTAAAAATACATGAAGTAAATTTGTTGTAAGATCAAAATGGAATGATACAGGCATGTAGAGAAACTAATCATTGGTAGCACTCTAATCATATTTTTACACTAGAAGGTCTTGAGGCCATCTTATTTTCTGGCACCCCGGTGGATGTTCAGGAATATAATAAGAAACAAAGTTTGAAACTAGAGGGTTTTGATGGATAGGGAGTTTATAATAGAAAGATTGAAATCTGGTTCGGTCTGGATCGGTTACATATGGAACATTAAGGTCTTTATGAATGAACTTATTCGTGACAAAGTAAGGAGCATTGAGGATTTAGGAAGGATTTTTGATTGTAAGGACTGGATATGAGAGAAATTCGAAGGTTCAGTGGAGCCCCAAAGTTCAACTTCGTATGTCCAGACTGTTCTTATGATTTTCATGTAGATCAGTCTTTTGTAATAAATAGGAAGTTTAGACCGTTTGTCTTGTAAGGGCTGTAATAGTTGAAATCGACACGCAGTTTCATATCTTTTCAGTATTTTCAGGAAGTGGATCTGTTCGACAAGGGATCAACATTGTTAAAAGAGGCTGTAGGGCAGCCGGTAAGATTGCAATGAAGGGTAAAAGTGATTTATTGGGATTTATTTTAATCCTCCAATTACACCATTCTTCGAGGGCTGTGATATGGGATTGCAAAGTTTGGGATAAAATTAAAGAGTTATTATTAACTGCGAGCACACATGTGTCATCGGCTATACGTGGTGAGGATAGTGTTATCATTGCTTGGGATGTCAGCTGTATAGATGGTGTAGAGGATGGGACCGAGGATACTACCTTGAGGAACACCAGCGGACTGAGAATAGAGATTTGAATAGAAAGAGTGTATCAAATAAATATTTTATACTCTATTTAAAAACTTTAAAGTTAGAATTTGCGAAACCATTATCCTCTCTACTGTCCTCTGAGGCTATGTTTGAACCGTGACCCTTTGCACTAAGGGAAGGGCAGTACTATAAGGGTTTTGAAAAGAAAGGTATTACGTTAAATATTCGGACCAAAATAGGATGAACTAGCTAGAGAATTTAGAAGGCTACACAACGCCGAACTGAGGGAATACATTTCCTAAATATAATTCAGTTTATGGCATTTCGGCCAATAAGATGGGTATGTTGTAAGGCTTAGTAATGAACGGATCTGTAATACGTTAACTAACATTGAACCTACGGCAAACGTCCGATTTGTGGACCAAAATAGGATGAATTAGCTAGAGAGAATTTAGAAGGCTACACAACGCCGAACTGAGGGAATACATTTCCTAAATATAATTCAGTTTATGGCATTTCGGCCAATAAGATGGGTATGTAAGGTTGTAAGGCTTAGTAATGAACGGATCTGTAATACGTTAACTAACATTGAACCTACGGCAAACGTCCGATTTGTGGACCGAAACGTATAAGACCTTAAAACTGATTTGATAATGAGGTGTAGATAGTTGATCGTAGATTAATGCTTGAAGAAGTTTGTCGGGGGTTGCGGTCAGCAAAGAACAACATAAATAAACAAAACCATATTTATTTATTTATTTTATGCTATAAACAAACCATATTTATTTATTTCATGCCCCAAAACCATATTTATTTATTTTATGCCAAGAAATAAAATAAATAAATATGGTTTTGTTTATTTATGTTGTTCTTTGCTGACCGCACCCCCCGACAAACTACTTCAAGCATTAATCTACGGTCAGGCATAAAATAAATAAATATGGTTTTGTTTATTTATGTTGTTCTTTGCTGACCGCACCCACCGACAGACTTCTTCAAGCATTAAAACTGATTTAGTAGATTTGGATTTGGAGGGCTGTCACCGGACAGATGTAAGCAGAGATCGATCTGTTTTATCGGCATCGAACCTTCGGCTTCGCTTAGCATTTATTATTTTTATTTAGTGAAACATAATTCAATCTGTTAGTACTTTCTAGTTTTGTGCAATAACGGACATGCATATGGATACTTGCATCACACTTAGAAACATAAGTTATGCATTGTGCAAATAGCATTAACATAAACATCTGCGACTTTAGAAAGAGGCGAAAGACCTGACGACACCAAGAAAGGCCAACTGCTGCTCTTCTTGTAGTTGTTGACTGGAACCTTAGCTCTGGTGTGCAACTCGCCAATTAATATATGTTTATTGTTCTAAAAATGCATATAATTAATTATATCATTCATTATATTAATTGATATTGAATTGTTGAATCGGAATCCTCTTAGATATAGATTAGATGTAGAGGCAATTCTAGCAATTGGATGTAAAACACAATGTATGAAATTTTGTCAATTAACTCATTAGGTTTCTTTTTTATTTGAGATAGGAAAATCTATATTCAAAAAAAGATTATATGTCTGGATAATTAACCAATTGAATATCTGAGAAAATATTTGAAAGTTGAATTTATAAAGATAAATTTATCTTTATTCCATGGATCCTTGAAATTTATCTTTTTTTCGATTGAAAGTTAGATTTATCTTTATTTCACTCAGAAGGCAGGGTCTGTCTCTTTTGTAGGCGTGGCATTATAGTACAAGAGCCCAAGAGGAGAAAAAAGGCAGTAATGCCACCCCAATTTTTGATTACCTTAATGAAAACTATGTATAATTAATAAACTGATGAGTCTGCCGAGTATAGGTAGGGGGAATAAAAAATGGCTGCTGTTTCAAAAACTTTAAACAAACCTAATTTTTCATTCGGAGCTCTATATCTTAAAAACTACCAACAACACTAAAAAATCTAAGAGCACGTCATTTAAAGATGAGCAAATTTGCTAAAATATGAGACCTAAAAGAGTTATTTACGTTTGATAGTTCTCGAGATATACCTTTTTAAAAAGCAACATTTCATAAAAATGTTGTATGGGACGTACTGAAAGATCAGTAGTTAGTGCATTTATTTTGAAAAATTATACCTCAAAAACCATTAAACGTACAGATGTCTATTAGCACTCAAATTAAAGCAAGTTTAATGAGCTATAAAGTAGTTAATTGTGTTTATCTTCGAGTAATAGTTTTCATGAAATTTGCTAATATCAATTGATTTATAGTTGTTCGGGCAAATTTTTATTTGCCAAACTTATATTAATAACTTATAAAATAATAATTATTTTAAGTGTTGGCAGATATATGTGCGTCTTATGGATCTGGAGATATATTTTTTTTCAAAAATCTAACATTTTATAAGATCAACTAGAAATTAACATTTTGTAAGTTTATTTTGTCAAATATAAACTTACATAAAAACTAATCGTTCTACAAAGATAAACATAATTAACTATTTTGTAGAAAATTTAACTAGCTTTAATTTGAGTGCTGGCAGACATTTGTACGTCCAATGGCTTCTGAAATGAAGTTTCTCATAAATCAAACTAATTGTCTGAACAACTATAAATCCATTTATTTTAGCAAATATCATGAAAACTACTTTTCCAACGAAGGAAAGGTCATAAACTTCTTTATAGTCCATTGTACTACCTTTAATTTGAGTACTAACAGACATCTGTACGTCACATAGTTCTTGAGATATAGATTTCTCAAAATAAATTAACTAACTACTAATCTTGCAGTAGATTTTTAAAAAATGTTGCTTTTTAAAAAGCTATATCTCGAGAACTATTGGACGTAAATAGGGGCTCTAATATTTCTGCAAATTTACTCTTCTTTAAATAATGTTCTCTTAGATTTTTTAGTGTTGTTGATAGTTTTTAAGATAAAGAGGTCCGAATGAAATATTAATTTTTAATTTTAAGTTTTTGAAACAGAATCCATTTTTTATTCGCCCTACCTATACTTGGCAGACTCATCAGTTTTGACTAGTAATTATACATAGTTTTCATTAAAGTAATCAAAAATTGGGGTGAGATAGCTGCCTTTTTTTTCCTCTTGGGCTCTTGTACTATCAGGTACACCATAATTGGCAGCCGACACTATCTGCCATTCCAGAAATGGCTCAAGAGTTTTGTTATAAACATTAAATATTCTTTTAAGGAAATATAGAGTGTTTTGAGACTTGAATTGGATACAATTTAATTTATTTAAATAGTGTTTTTTTTTTTTATATTTTATTTAATAAACAACTTTCTAATTTTCTCCATTATATAAGAAAGAATAATTTATTTGTTTCAAACATTTTATTTTAATGTTTTTCTTAAAAGTTACTGGGTAAATTTTTTAATTTATGAAAATTCCTAGAAAAATAAATAAAATCAAGGTAAAAAATTTCCAATTTTATATTTCCTTGAAAAATTGTATTTAGCAATTTGAGACGTCGCTAAAAACGAATATGATATGCTATTTTCTAAAAAAAAAGGCCTTCTTTACTTTGGAAATATAATATAGCAAAATGGAATTAGTCAGATTTTTTTCTTATTCTTCGGAAAGAGGCAGTGCGATTGGTGTACAATACAAACAGCTTCAAACCAAAAATGCTTATTTTTGTTCATATCTTTTTTTCTACTTAAGGCTTCGGGGACTTCACCTTCCCATAGTAAAAAGGAATATTTTGACAAACCAGTCTAGTAATTCAAAAGTTATTATGGACAAAGATTCGACCACTCTCTTTATATATATATTGTTGCGGTTATCATGGGAAAAACAAAAAACGATATGTTCAGACGAGTGGGTTTTGTTTTTGGGAAGGCAACAGTTTGATTTTGGAACACGTATGTTCAGACGAGTGGGTTTTGGTTTTGTGAAGGTGAGAGTTTGATTTTGGAACACGTTACGATTGTTCAATGTGAAGTGGTAATAGTTTAAAGGCCCTCTGTCTTTACTGTTTGAACCGAAATAGCATCTTATGTCATCGTATGTGTATTTTTTTTTTTTTTTAAATTATGGTGTTCTACTTCATTGGACGGTCATTAACACTAGAAGTGGGGATATAGTGCAGTGACAGTTTTTCAGCACGTCCTAGATAAGAGAGTTATAGCAGATGTCATCCTAAAACTTCTGGGGAAGGTGAGACGGAGAGGAAATATCGGACAACCTTATGTTCTACCAGGAGTGCACCCAAAGACTAGGGGTTTTAACTAAATATTTATTTTATATTCACTTTTATACTCTTTTGGATAATAATGTAAATATAGTTATTAAGGTTCAGCATTTAACTTAAGACAACCTATAAGTTTTAATTGTTTTATTAATGATAAGAATTTTTTTTTCCTTTTTCATTCTGTGTACATATATTTCTTATTATTATTAAACTTTTGTACATATAGTTCTGCTGTTCTTTCTCTGCTTTCAACTTGTTAATTTACTTATGGTTTTTTTATGTTGTTGTTCACGGAATATAATGATAATTCAACAGGTGGGTAGGAAACACCCCTAGGTTTTCCGTTATATAAATGTAAAGGTATTCCCCAGCGGTCATAATTCAATAATTGTTTATATAGGGGTATATTTTAGTTATATTGTGGGCATAATGCTATGGGCTTTTCGTTATTTCCCAGAAAAAATAACCTGGCACCTAAGTAGTAATTTATTCTTTATTGTTT
>NW_027112976.1:404907-412087 GCF_000696795.3 Halyomorpha halys | reverse complement strand
TATAGATGAAAATAGTGCAAATCCTAGGAGCTATGTATACCCGGCGCGACCATGCTTCCCTCTCTCTCGAACATACAACCGTGTAAATCCCGAGATTTGATCCTTTCTTGGTTAACTATTAATTGGTAGTTATGCAACAAATGGCAAACGTATGGACCCGGCTTCTGGAGTGTAAATTAGTCCTGTCTTTATAATCATGACAGCGAAAATTCCCTCAATGATACAGAAGAGGATGCTTGCTCAATACAGCCCGTGCTGTTTAATCCACGTAACTAGTTAAGAAATACCTGTACCTGCTTCAGCTCAGTTATGTAACAGCTGTTATTGTTAGCAGTTACTGGATTAGATAATTTAAGTTACACCTAACAATAAATAAGCTCTTGTAATCGGGCAAGCTTCAATTAACGGCAGTGGCAGAGATGGGCAAAAATCAGCTATAGTTGAACCGATTATACGACCCTAACTCATGAATGAAATCATTGATAAATAAATATCGAATCCACGACAATCTTAGCAATTAGTTTGCCCAAATATGTGCTTTGTTAATCTAAACCAGTTTGTATTTTTTTAGTTTCTATTGCTGGTTTCAGATCTTATCATAAACTTTAATTTAAGCATCCAATCAGTTTCCTAACGTGATATAGTCGTATACAACGTATTGAAGGTAGCTGTGGTCTACTGTACCATATTGTACTATCCGTTGATAAAACTGTATAACTATTATTTACGTGTATACTATAGTTCAGAGTGTATTATTTTTTTTTCAATATATTTTTATTTTAATTCAATTTTGACTACCCATTTTTATATTCCATGTTGTATGTAAAATAAAATATAACACAGTTTTCACTAAAAACTCTTTTATGTAATAGAGAGATATTAAATTATTTTTTTTTATGTTTCAGGTGAGTATCACAAAATTGACTATAGTACAGGATTAACATCTTGGGTAATGTTATCTAGACTTATCAGAAGCTGATATAATTATAAATTTAAAATAAAAGAATGCACGTCGATACCAACCATTACAGCACTTACTAAACTTCCAATCCATTACAATAGGCTGATGAACATTACTTTAATTAGGCCAATTCTTACAGCAAATCCTTAATGATCCTTACTTTGTCATAAATCAAGTATTCCATCAGGACCTCAATGTTCCATATATTACAGATTTAGCTAGAACCAGATACCAATGCTTCTATGATAAAATCCCTAACCATCCAACCCACTTGTTTCTAACCTTGCATCTCCTTCAATACCTGATAATCCTCCTAAGAAAATAAGATATCCCAGAGATCTTTTTCTCAAGTAAAGTTATTGGGGTTCTATCAAAGAGTATTCTCTACATGTTTGTATTATATCATTTTATGTATAATAGAAAATTTACTAGCTGTATATAATTCAATACAGTATTAAATAACAATAAATAAATTATTTTAAAAAAAAACATAATAAAATAAATGTTTTTGTACCGCTACAACTATCGGTACGCTCGACCGCCAGATTTTTACCCATTTAAGGGTACCCAATTCATGAGGGTGGTTGGGCCCCGTAGGGGCCTAAACCCACTGGCAACAGCCGAATTCAACTTTGGATTTAGTAGCACGATGATATATAAAGTTACGTGTTTGCGTAAAACACTAAATAAAAACGGGAAAGGTTATTGGAAGAACACTATCTTATGAATGCGTAAGCAAGACTTACTTTATTAGGTACGCTTCCTCTCTATATATATGCATTGAAATCAGCTGATCCACGCGATCAGCTGATATGGCCCATTCCGGTAACAGCTGACTGTAACTCCCCCTGCCAGTTTATCAATATTCCTTGTAAAATTAAAAAAAACAACAACATAATATATAGGTAGAAATAAGACTAACCTAAACTTGAACTAAACTATTATCTCTATATTACTATATAGGTTACTATATTACTAAAGTAAACAACTCTTACAAAATCAGAACAGCAAAATAAAACAAATAATTATAAAATAAAGCACTTCTCCTTACAATTACTAATTTCCAATTTATTACTTTAGTGGAAACTATTTACATACTAGAAAACCTAAGAGAACATAATTTAAAGTAGAGTAAATTTTCTGAAATATGGGCCCTAATAGAGCTATTTACGTTTAATGATTCTCAAGATTAAGTTTTTAAAAAGCAACATTTCATAAAATTGTACTGAAAGACTAGTAGTTAGTAAAGTCTATATCTCAGGAACTATGTGACGTCTATATGTCTATTAACTCTCAAATTAAAGCTAGTTTAATGTGGTATACAGTATTTTTGGGTAATTATCTTCGTAGGAATAGTAGTTTTCATGATATTTGCTAAAATAAATTGAGTTATAGTTGTTCGGACAATAAGTTTGATTTATAAAAAACTTCATTTCGGAAACCATTGGACGTACAGATGTCTGCCAGCGCTTAAATTAAAGCTAGTTAAATTTACTACAAAATATTCAATTGTTTATCTTTGTAAGAGTAGTAGTTTTTATGATATTTGACAAAATGTTAATTTCTAGTTGTTCGTATAAAATATTGGATATTTGAAAAAATATATCTCTAGACCCATAAGACGCACATATGTCTGCCAACACTCAAAATAAAGGAAATTTAACTTACTATAAAGTAGTTTATTACACGTATCTTCGTAGGAGTAGTAGTTTTTATGATATTATCATATGAATATAAATTTGGTTAATGTAAATTTGTCTGAACAACTGTAAATCAATTTATTTTAGAAAATCAATTTATTTTAGAAAATATAATGAAAACTAGTAATCCTACGAAGATAAACTTGATAAACTACTTTATAGTACACTAAACTAGCTGTATTTGAGTGCTAATAAACATCTGTACGTGGAATGGTTTTTGAGATATAGATTTCTTAAAATAAAATTTCTAACAACTAACTTTTTAGGAAATATTACTTTAAAAAAGCTATATCTCAAAAAATATTGAACGTAAATAGCTCTAATATGGCTCATAATTTAGACAATTTACTCTACTCTAAATGATGTTCTGTTATCTTTTCTAGTGCTGTTAGTGGTTTTAAAGATATAGAGCTCTGAATGAAAAATTATTTTTTTTTTTAACGTTTTGAAGCAGCCATAATTTTGTATGCCCTACCTACACTTGGCAGACTGACTCATCAATTTCGACTAGTAATTATACATAGTTTTCGTTAAAGTAATCAAAAACTGGGGTGAACTAACTGCATTTTTCCTCCTCTTGGGGTCTAGTTCTATTACTGTTACCGTATATTGCCGATAATAAAAATTAATAAAGAATTGAGTTAGATTATAGGTATGAAATCGTTTCTAAATTTTATACACGTTTATTGGCCATTTTGTATTTTTAACTTTAAAAGTCCTTTTTTCTGTAAGATCTGGATCAGGAAATGAAAATTAGAAAGATAAGCAATGCTAAAGATAGCCAATTTTATATTTCGATTAATATTCAGTGCAGTTTATAAACAGTTTTGTGCAAACCATCGGAGAAAATGCGAAAATCATTAATAGATATCTTCCCCTTGTATAGAAGTGATATATTAAACTCTATAAAAAATAATGATATACAAATAAATATTAGAGTAAACGATAAGCTACTGGTACTGGTACTGGTACTGGTATTTAGTGGGGGTCCGGCAAGTGGGCCTAGTGGTCCTTTTTCCCAACCCCTGGCGGCTACCTGGTTCCCGCCGCGTACTAACCAAGTCAAGACTCATTCTTCGGGACCGCCAAATAATGAATTTTAACTTCTCCAGGTGGGAATCGGACCCACAATGTTCCGAACCTAGGGCACTAGGACCTGCGCCCCAACCCGTACGGCCGTCACGTCCCTAAACAATAAGCTAATAAGCAGAACTGCTGATTTTCCCGACCAAAAACTACCCTCTCAGTGCCTTGAAAATACCTCTTACTTTACTTGCTCTTGTTGAATCGTTATAACTATATCTTAACGCCATATTTTATTATTACCTTGTGATTAGTATTTGAGTTTTATTAGTGTTTAATTTAGTTACATTTATTTTTATTTATATTATTTTAATTGGACTTTAGTTATTTGAGATGACAAAAGTGTATTTTACTTGTGTTGTTATAATTAAGTAATAGAGACAGTTGCTAAGGGTTGATAACCGTCGCTAAGGCGTCACCTAGCAACGGACCGACCATCTTCGTTTAATATGAGTTCTGGATAATTTAAACTAGATCATTTTCGTTAATTGGCCATGCCCGCGCGGTTCATTTCGGTTCTATTTATTGACATTTTGAGTACGTTAACTGACATTACAGACCTTATCTTCGTTTCGACTTCAAATATAAATTGGTGTTCATTAGTCGGCTCGCATAATATATTAATATAACTATACCCTGTCTGCCCTTCATAAGTGCCAATGTGGCCATCTTGGCTTTTGGGAAATTTCGACTGTTTGTGAGCCATTGCACCAACTATGGACCAGTTTAAAATGTTGTAGTGTATGTTGCTACAGAGCTGCGACCTACACATCTCGACAAGCTAAATATCTTCCCCTGACGTATCGGAGTGGATCAACTTTCCGTTGACCAGTATTTAGTTTATATATTTATATTGTTTTTTTGTAAATTTGTCTCTTGTTTTCTTATTATATTTATCTAATTTTATTTTATCTAAAAGGCCTTTTTTATTTATCTCTTGTTTATTTTAGTTCAAGTTTTCAAATGTTTAAATTGACCAAATAAATGTTTATATCCGAACCAGCTAGTTGTTTGTTCGATTTTAAAGCCTTCCAAAAAAAGATATAGTCGATTTGAGGTGGCTTTAACATTATTCCTAGATGATTATTACAGTCATGATTCTTTTATAAACTTTAATAAATATAAAATTAATTCATAGTCACGCTACCTCAATTTAACTTTTTATTATTACTCATTTTATTTATTCATTATTATTTTTTATTTATTTTTCTTCTCTCGTTCCTTTTTTCAAATTAACTTGTTTCTTTTCACTATTAGAGGCAATTGTTTGTTTTATTTAAGTGTACCAATATCATTATTTTTTGTTATTATTTTTATATTCCCCTTTTATTAAAAAGCATTATTCTTATCTATTTATATATTTTTTTCTTTTAATATGAACATTATATATAGTTAGGGGTGTCTTTTGTACGAGACTATACCCCCCCATAATTAACTGTTAAAAATATATATAATATAACGGTTATATCAACCATGGAAGGCCCATACCAGGCCGATCTGGTATAAAATAAACTAAATAAAAAAATATACAGTCATGATTGTACTGTCGCACTAGCTCTGGTGTGATGATTGATCGTACATGAAATGTCAGTGAAGAAATTATCAGATTAACTATCACATGTATACGGCTTGACAATGAACTATCGTTCATATCTATAGAATATTTTTCACTTTTGGGAATTTTTAAGACTAGATACATTTTCTGGATTACTCAAACCCTTTTACCTTTTTTATAAAAAAATTTTTTTTTAATAATTTATTTATTGTTATTTACAACTGTATACACATATATACAACTAGTAAATTTGCTGTAGGTGACATAGTGACATGATTCAAACATGTGGAGAATTTACTACTGATAGAACTCCAATAACATTTCTAGAGGAGAAGATCTCGAAGCCATTTCAGACGCCTAGGAGGATTATTAGGTAATGAAGGAGAAGCCAGGTTAGAAACAAGTGGATTTGGGTAATTGAGAAAATTATTATAGAAGGAACGGTATCTGCTTCTGGCCAAATCGGCAAAGTATGGGACATTGAGGTCCTGATGGATGACTTGTGACAGAGTAAAGAGCATTAAGGATTTTACGAAGGATTTTGGACTGTAAGGATTGGATTCTGAAGAATTTGATGGTTTAGTGGAGCCCCAAAGCTCAACTCCGTATGTACAGATATTAAAAAAAATAAATAAGTTTGAATTAAAGATGACAAATAAAGGTTGTAAATAAGGGCGAGTAGCTAGAATTATTTACCTTACGACATGAATCCCGCTACCTCGCGATAATACTTTCTCTTCCATTTGCGTACATTATAAACTGTTCACCATCTACTCTTCAAGGCTTTACCTTTATACTTAGAAGTTGTTTCATATATAATACTTAGTAACTTTATCAGCTATTGTCAAAGTTATTCAAGGAAAATGTAATCCTGTTATTCATCCAGTTTCACCATTCTATTCAACAAAACTTCGCTTTAGGTTTTAAATAAAATTTAACATCAGTGTTTGTAAACAGAAACTTAAATTTATTTTCTCTGACTTCCTGATTCGCACAAGTCTTTATTAAAATAATCTGAATTGTTCGCAAATGGTTTAATTACTTTTAATAACACACAGAACAATTTTTTATTTACAAATAACGTTTTATTGAACTATGTTGAACATTTTCAGGGCTAAAATGTAGAAAAAGAAATATATAATCAAATATCACAACATATTTATTAATAATATAAAAAAATATCTCAACAGTCTCAACCTTCTTTAATAAAACATTACATGTCCGACGTTTCGGCCACCAACAAGGACTATCATAATTTTAGTCTCACAGCATCATATTGGTCTATAAAACTTTGCAGCCTATTATGGCCAAGCCTATGTAACATATTCAAAATTACAATTATTTACACATAACAAAGATTTCCTTAAACTTTACCTCGTATTGAGAGAAAGTGAAAATATAACTCCCAATGTCAAATATAGATGTTTACATTTTATTTTCCGTAGGGTTATTTTGCCCAACTTATAAGAGCCTTGAGTGTTCTTTATATCGAAAGAATCAATTCCTCTCGTGTATATCGAAAGGTAAATTTTTTTTTTCTATATTTCCAAAAATAGGTTTAGCATTTGTGATAAATCCAGACAAGATGGAATTTATGAACCAACTAAAATAAGACGTAAACAGGTAAATCAAATTGTCATTAAGGAAAACGTTGTTTTTTCGCTCATAATTAACATTTTAATGATATGATTTTAAGCGTTTACAGTAACTAATTTTAAACATTTTAAAAGTTGTAGACGGCCGTTTTAAAGAAAATTAAAGTGAATTAAAAACTTAAGTAAAAAAGAAATATGCACGAAACTTTTGAGCTTTAGAAATTAAACTTTTGCATTCTAACATATATTATCTTGCATCCTCTTCCATTCCTGGCAATCCTCCGAG
>NW_027112976.1:393826-403559 GCF_000696795.3 Halyomorpha halys | reverse complement strand
TGATTTTTAAAGTCTGTTAAAAATTATTTTAAATAAATTTTCTAAATAAGAAGGGAATGCTATTTGCAGGTCATTGTCATTTTTTTTAATTATAACTAATTTTTTTCAACAAAAATCGTGTATCATGTAAATTGTGATACTGAATAATAAAAATAAGAACAAAAATACAAATATTACCAAGTTATGCTGTTTAGTTAAGAGCAAATTAACAACAAATTAAAACGTGTCACAGCCCAATTTGAATCCGGGCCTGGGATTAAGTGTCACAGTGCCTTATTACTCAGCCACCCTGCTTCCCTAATAGAACAATATATAAACCAAATTTTTGTTCTAACGTGTCAATTTTAGGAAATAATAAATAATTACAATAATAATATAAAGTACAATGATTTATTTTAAAGTGATCAATTTTAATAATGATTTGTGTTCTTTGTACACATATCAACGTTCTGAACTTTTTTTCCGAAAGTATTTTTTTGGGGGGTTGAGTATTGAAATCTGAATATTTGTCTGTTATTTAAGAATTTTCCACCAATAAGCTAACTCTTTTGAATCAAGTGCGATCACACAAGATGACATGATAAAAATGAGTAGTGATATTTCAGAACGTATTCTTAGCTTGGATTTCATTCCATGGAACCATATCAATCAGAAACAGTTTTCACACCGATTAGAATTTACTAATTTATTTTTGGAAAAAATAAGAATTTTCTTCGACTTAAACATACTTTAGATGAATACGAGATCATTATCTCTTCTTCTTTTCTCAAATGGCTTTTACGATTTTGAGTAACATCGGTGGAGCGATTATAAATAAAGTGGTCTATGAAATAACCAGCACTTACAGAGCTTAAATGCCAAATTTTCAAAAAATCTTCCTCCTAAATTACTTTTATAGTATTTATTTGAAAAAAATATGTATTTTTCATTGTTAGCAATAATCAGCAATGAATAAATAAAAAATATCTAAGGATTTTATGAATATAACTAAAGTAGTTAAATAAAAATAAATCTGAGATTCGCTTTCAATTGCATTTATTACAAAAAACATCTCGTTATCTTTTGTTAAATTGTTTTATTCTTTGCAGGAATAATATAGTTTAACGTATGATTAGATTGTTGGTAGATAATCCGTGTTGCGGTCAATAAAGGTATAAAAATAGAAGAAAAAACTATGATTTTTTGGATCTCGTGTAACAATACCAGATAGAACAAGGAGCTTCTTAGTAGGCCTAGGTGTTAGCATTGGGGATATTGCGATCTGGGCGGAAAATATTATTTTGGACTCCCTGGGGATCATACACCATCACCTGCATGGGAATTAGCTCGGAGATTGTTCATTGTTTTATTTATTTATTTTAGATGAAAGGAATATGGTGCGGCAAAAAAAAAACTCAAATAGTAGAATTATACTATTTTATTGAGCCAACGTTTCGCCCCACGTTGCAGGGCTTCGTCAGGGCTAAAAAAGATACAAACACTATAGTTACAAAAGGAAAACAAAAACATAAGTGTAAAATAACAGGGGTATAAAATGTAAACAAGTAAGATATAATAAGAAAAATTAAAGGTTGTAAATAGTAAATGTAAAGGGTAATAGTAACAGATAGATAAGAAAAGAAATATTAAAGAAAATACAAATAAAGAGATGTAAAAAGAAAAAATAATACTAAATGTAAAGGGTAATAGTAACAGATAGATAAGAAAAGAAATATTAAAGAAAATACAAATAAATGCCTTTATTTATTTTAATTTGTGGACCTCTCTATTTGTGTTTTTTAACTTATTTATTCATTACATTATTTTATTTTATTAGTACTATTATTTTTTTTTTAACTTATTTATCCATTCAAGTGTTTCTTGTAAACGGCTTTTTATTATATTTTCCTTTGAATCTATGTGTGAGTCTTGTTCTCGTAGAATGTATCTAGTTGTTTGTTCTTGGTAAACTGATCTACTGCTGTGACTACGAATGATGGTCTGATCTTACATTGCTGTCTAATATTGAATTTGTTTAGCGGGTCACTGAAGAGGATCTAGGAGGGTGAATTTGTTGATCGGGTGAATTAAAAATTGTGAAACGGTGAAATTGAAGGGAAAAAAAGGGGAAAGAAGAAAATGAATGAATTGAAATATTTATTTGGTGTATAGACTGAAATGGATTGTAAAAGGAAACTGTAGGGAAAAAAAACTGTTTTCTTTCTATTTTATTATACCATGTAATTATATGTAATTTATATATGTCCGATTACGGATTGATTAGTATGCTGCGTGATGTAGCAACCTGATGTATTTGGGCAGCATAGATGAATAAAGTATTTCTCTCTCTCGCTGTTAGCCAACGTTTCGTTCCACTTTGCAGATCTTCATCAGGGCTGTCAGATTGAAACAAAGATGACAACTGTGTTTGTTGATTCCTATTGAGAGCAGATAGTTGACCGTATGAAGTAGATTGTAGGAAGAAATAGTAGAAAAAACCTGCCAAAACCCTGCAAAGTGGGGGCGAAACGTTGGTTAAAAAAATAAATAGTTTTTAATAATATTTTGGTAGCTTTATTGCCCGCAACCCGGACTATTTCCATCTCATAAAATACTAATTTCTATAGTGATTTTTTTTTTATTGTTTCCTAAGATTCCTCTATCCTTTACTATTAAAACAATAAATGAAGACAATTTTATATTTAGTGGGATTCCAATTATTTCCAGTCGTTTAAGAATCAACCAATTAAAAAATTCTATAAATTATTATTAGTGATAATATGCATAATTAATATGTCATTGATAATGATTCCTATTGGTAAAGTGGTCTATTGGTTGTATGGATGAACACTTGTGTAAAAGCTCTCAGAGCAAATACTGTTATTCCTAGAAGAGATTGAAGTAGGGGAGATTGGCTTTGGTCTAGTCTGACTAGGCTATCTAGTTTAATATATTTATTGCAACTGTGCTACCAGAGTTCCGTTATCAATTCGGCTACTCAATTTTTCAACAACCCTGTAGTGAATCAGGATACCTTTATAGCCTTAAGTCAATTCTAAACCTTCCTTATCAACTTTTAAATAATATTTTTATTTGTTGAAGCCACTATATATATAAAATAAAAAATTAGGGTGAAATAACTGTATTTTTTCTCTTCTTTGGCTCTTTTACTAATTGAAGTATGTCTGGTGATGTGAAGATGTCACCGAAACTTTGTACACAGATAATGTAAACTATTTAAATTAATACAAAAATGTCAATATAAGATTTCTTCTCTTTCTATCATTAAAATTTTTTTTTCTACATTTAATATAATTGTAAATGTTCCCTATGTAACCGATCTAGCCCGAACCCGATATTATTCCTTCCATAATAAACTCCCTAACCACCCAAACCCACTAGTTTCTAACCTTGCTTCCTCTTCTATTCCTGGCAATCCTCCGAGGCGCCTGAAAAGAAGATGGCCTCGTGACCTTATATTGTAAACTGTTTTTAGAGTTCTACTACTGGGTAGTTTCTCTACATCCTGTATCATATCATTATGATCAAATTTACTGGTTGTATTTTTTTATACAGTTGTAAATATCAATATATAAATAAAATATAATAATATTATTGTTTACGACTAAAATGATAGATGAGACACTGTCACCGTCGAAGGCCCCAGGGACAGTGATGATGTTATTGTAGGCTATGAATGGAAAGCTGCTCAACGTTCCCTTCAAGTTATGAACTCCAACTTCGCTCCCAGGGGATAATAACTTGGAGAACTGTCAGTGACTCAGTTAGATAAGTGCGACCCATTGAACCCGGAATTGGGTTAAGTTTAAGCTGACTTGTCGTGGTTGCGTCGACCTAGTCATTTAGGTAAGAATGGTTTGAATAGAGTGAACAATATCCAAAAGGGGCGCTCAATATCCAAAG
The DNA here is from genome assembly GCF_000696795.3 of Halyomorpha halys. Taxonomy (NCBI): domain Eukaryota; kingdom Metazoa; phylum Arthropoda; class Insecta; order Hemiptera; family Pentatomidae; genus Halyomorpha; species Halyomorpha halys. The sequence goes on along the minus strand of NW_027112976.1, from coordinate 399,656 downwards.
GGGGGGTTCGATATCCGAGGGGGAGTCAATGTTTTAGATTGGAAAGAGCAAACTTCATTTTCGGTTTCTCATATTCCATAATGAACCCTTAAATATAAAATAATTAGTATATAAGAAGATGGTCAGGGTTGCGGTCAATAGTGAAACAAAAATAGTTTACAACTATTTATTTTCCGACGTTTCGCCCCACTTTGCAGGGCTTCATCAGGGCTAAAAAGATACAAAATGATACAATGATAAGAATAAAAATACAAAGATAAGAATAAATTTCATTGTATCATTTTGTATCTTTTTAGCCCTGATGAAGGCCTGCAAAGTGGGACGAAACGTTGGAAAATAAATAGTTGTAAGCTATGTTTGTTTCACTTTTGACCGCAACCCTGACCATCTTCTTATATATCAATTTTTACGGTCAACTATATATACATATATAAAATAATTAGTTTTACTGTTACAACTGAATCCCAAAGGATTTATTTGTTAAACTTTATTATATTTACAGGAAATTAATTTCTACTGCTTTCTAATACCTGAACAACGTTTAGGGCTCATTTGCCCATTATCCAGTTCTACAAATAGACCTACGAATTTCCAATCAACAATTGATAATGAACATACAGATATAATCAATAAAGCTGACATCGCACCTTAATAATTTTTTTTTTTTATAAATTTAGATACAAAAATTAATATTTAAATACATATACATTATTTAATTCATTCATGACCATTCAAATTGAACAAAAAAATTAAAAAAATGTTCATATTTTTTCTGACTTATAGTAATACATTAAACAATGATTTAACAAGACGATAATTTAAAACAACAATATAGTATTTGTGTTAAAAACTTAACAAAACTATTATATCAAACTTATAATAAACTGAAGTGAGACATTAATCCCTCTCATACCTCAATCCCCCATTATCCCGGACAGGAACTCCGTTTTCCAGGCTCAGGTGGTAACTTACTGGACTGGAGAGGGTCGGCCAAGTTAACAAAGATGGATGTCTTTGCCCAGATGCGAGGGACATTCTCAAAACCCTTTGTCTAGGCCAATCTTATCTAGAGTGAAATAAAGAACATAAAAGAGGGGATATCAGGACAATATTCAACATTTTCGCGTAGTAATGAAGTTTTTGAAAAAACTATGCCAGAGAATTAAAATCAGTTAATTAGAGAAGATGGTTCGGGGTGCGATCAGCAAAAAGAACATAAATAAAAAAAAAAAACATTTATTTATGCCGACTTTTCGACCTGCGTATCAGATCTTCATCAGGGAGGTTACCAGGGAATCCTAGCTAAAACTGCTGGAAGTTGAATCCAAGCCTAAATTGCTGGAAGTTGAATCCTAGCTAAAACTGCTGGAAGTTGAATCCAAGCCTAAATTGCTGGAAGATGAATCCTAGCTAAAACTGGTGGAAGTAGAATCCTAGCTAAAACTGCCGGAAGTTAAATCCTAGCTAAAACTGCTGGAAGTTTAATCCTCGCTAAAACTGCTGGAAGTTGAATCCTAGCTAAAATTGTTGGAAGTTGAATCCAAGCTAAAACTGCTGGAAGTTGAATCCTAGCTAAAATTGTTGGAAGTTGAATCCAAGCTAAAACTGCTGGAAGTTGAATCCTAGCTAAAATTGCTGGAAGTTGAATCCAAGCCTAAATTGCTGGAAGTTGAATTTTAGCTAAAACTGCTGGAAGTTGAATCCTAGCTAAAACTGCTGTAAGTTTAATCGTAGCTAAAACTGCTGGAAGTTGAATTCTTGCTAAAACTGCTGGAAGTTGAAACCAAGCCTAAATTGCTGGAAGTTGAATCCTAGCTAAAACTGCTGGAACTTGAATCCTAGCTAAAACTGCTGGAAGTTAAATCCTAGCTGAAACTCAGCTCGAAGCGTCAGCATAAATAAATAGCTGTTTGTTTATTTTTGTCCCTCTTACTGACCGCGCCTCTCCCCCCCCCCCACCCCGAACATCATCTCCAATTAATAATCTACGGTCAACTATCTATACATCAATGTTAAACTGGTTGTCTGTCTTTTTTGATTGTGGCTTTTAGCTTTGAGCATTTATCTCATAATGGGAAATAAGCGTCTATACTTTCCTAGTATTTCATTTGTCTTTATTATACTTTTTTCTATCTTCCGTTAACCCTTCGATGGTGTTAGTAACGCTTGTGTATGTTATTCCCTCTTTTACTTTCCCACTTATACTCACTCAATTCAGTTTTGCTCTGGCCTCTTCGAAACGGACTGAGCATTTCTAACGTGACATTTTTTTTTCCATTTGAGCATTCTGCTCACCTGGACATCTCCTGCGGTTTCTTATTTTAAATCACAAACCGAGGCAAGAAGATCTTTTACGAAATCTGGATACTTCAGCCCCTAATGGAAGAGCTACAATTTTCAATTTCAATTTCAAATTGCATTCAAAGTAATTTTAAACATTTTTGTCTTCATGACATCCAATTATATAAAAAAATATTACAAATGGTCTATGATGAGATAAATGCTCACGGAACACCTCTTAGGGGATAAAAATGTAGGAAACTCCTGCCGGATTAACTATACTCTGAATTTTCGTATTATTTTAATGATTTTCTTCCGTAGCTTTGAATTCAACGAAACTTCTGCAGAAATTTAAATTATGCTAAGGCGTCCTATTTAAACTATTTTTACATGAATATTCCACGAAATCCCACGTTTTAGGAATTTACTTTATGAGTTTGCATAGAGTACTACACCAATAGTTAGTTTCTCTACACGCCTTTATCACTCCATTATATATTTAAATCAAATGTACAGGATTTGTTGTTATGTACAGTTGTAACTTTCAGTAAAGATATTAAAAAAAAAATAATTGGTTTTCATAAATTTTTCGGGTTGTATTTTTTGCGGAAAAATGCGTTTATGTTCTATTTTCAAGGTTTTACTAATAATTCGTTACGTCAGCTACAATTTTTTCTGTAATTAATGAAAAAATTAAATAAATTATTATTAATAAATAATTCAAAACACTATCCAATTATAGTCTCAAAAACTTTTATTTCTTTTACACGTCCAACGTTTCGGCAATTCGGCCATCTTCAGGGACAATCTCAATATCACTATGAAAACATATAATTTAATCACTCTAAAAACTTCATTCAGGCTATTCTGCCCAGGTCAAAACATTTATATCTAATAAGTCAATTATCCGTTAAAAACCACTGTCAAAATTATTTCTCTGCAAACACTATTATTACACTTTTATCGCAACCTTGCTTGTAACCTTCCTCTACTCAGTTCAAGCATTTAAAAAATTATATATCATAACTACATTTTTGTCAATTTTTCTCTTTATTACATCAGCAAAATTCCTATAAAGGCCAACTATAATTATCCATATACAATTTATCCTATATTATTTATAAATTAATCTTACTTAATATCACTGCATATGCAAGTTTGTGATAGTTGGACGTGTAAAAGAAATTAAAGTTTTTGAGACTATAATTGGATAGTGTTTTGAATTATTTATTAAGAAATTACCAGTAACAAGAAAAAATTTTAAGATTATAAATAAATTATTATGATTACAGTGAAGTATGATTACAATAAATTTTTAGTTAAATGATTCATGCTATCTTCAATTACTTCTTCCTTAGCATATAGTTCTAGTTTAACCCAGTGCTTGACACGATCTGGAAGTGTAACCTATATGCCTCCGTAGCAACAGAGCTGTTGGAGAATTATATTTATATCATTAAATAATTAATAATTAATTGTATTAAAAATAATTTTAATTGTAAATTATAAAGAACAAGCTTTAAATAATGGTTAAAAATCTTTTAAAAAATTAGGAAGAGTAAGACACGGGTTCAACTCATAATAGAACTTTTTTAATTAAGTCTCTAAGAAAATTGTCCACTAAACTTGTTGGGATTGTATAAAGTAAAGCTTTTTCTCAGTAGAAATTGATTTTCATTTCTTCTAAAATTTCTGAAAGCTAAAGGGGGGAGTGGCATAATTTTTAATCATAAATTTTAGCCTTGAACTATTTCTTTGATATAATAAGTTAGTTGTTATGGCATTATTAGAAAAACGAAAAGGTCTCTGGAATAAATAGCACACAATAAAATAAAATTTTCTGGAAGTTTGGTGATAATAAATTACATGAAAAGACAATGGTAAAATATTAATCCCATTAATCAACAAGTTTCACGGCAGAAAATATCGGGTTCATGTTAATTAAGGTCAATAATAAGAAACTTGCGTTTTTTTTTCTTTCCTTGTCTTCCAGCAAAGATCCAGACATCTTTAGAAGGAAAGTATCAAGACCAGAAAATAAATATTTGACTAACACAGGTGGAAATTAAGCCCATATGCGTTTAATCCCTTGGCTCAACGCGCTCAGCAATCACGCACTCATAGCCGTTATCAGACCCATAGTGCTCTAAGGAGAAACCTCTTCTGCAACACCTGAACAAGAGCACTCTTAAAAAACTGTAGAGCTTCCAGAACTCCGTCCTTCGACGAATAGTAACAGGCATTAAACTACAGAGAGCGATGAAGCCATGAACATCATTTACCCGAAACATCCGGCAATCACAAAAATTAACAATTATACCAACATGTTCGAAAACTTGGGAAAAACTGTTTTCTTTCTATTTTATTATACCATGTAATTATATGTAATTTATATATGTCCGATTACGGATTGATTAGTATGCTGCGTGATGTAGCAACCTGATGTATTTGGGCAGCATAGATGAATAAAGTATTTCTCTCTCTCGCTGTTAGCCAACGTTTCGTTCCACTTTGCAGATCTTCATCAGGGCTGTCAGATTGAAACAAAGATGACAACTGTGTTTGTTGATTCCTATTGAGAGCAGATAGTTGACCGTATGAAGTAGATTGTAGGAAGAAATAGTAGAAAAAACCTGCCAAAACCCTGCAAAGTGGGGGCGAAACGTTGGTTAAAAAAATAAATAGTTTTTAATAATATTTTGGTAGCTTTATTGCCCGCAACCCGGACTATTTCCATCTCATAAAATACTAATTTCTATAGTGATTTTTTTTTTATTGTTTCCTAAGATTCCTCTATCCTTTACTATTAAAACAATAAATGAAGACAATTTTATATTTAGTGGGATTCCAATTATTTCCAGTCGTTTAAGAATCAACCAATTAAAAAATTCTATAAATTATTATTAGTGATAATATGCATAATTAATATGTCATTGATAATGATTCCTATTGGTAAAGTGGTCTATTGGTTGTATGGATGAACACTTGTGTAAAAGCTCTCAGAGCAAATACTGTTATTCCTAGAAGAGATTGAAGTAGGGGAGATTGGCTTTGGTCTAGTCTGACTAGGCTATCTAGTTTAATATATTTATTGCAACTGTGCTACCAGAGTTCCGTTATCAATTCGGCTACTCAATTTTTCAACAACCCTGTAGTGAATCAGGATACCTTTATAGCCTTAAGTCAATTCTAAACCTTCCTTATCAACTTTTAAATAATATTTTTATTTGTTGAAGCCACTATATATATAAAATAAAAAATTAGGGTGAAATAACTGTATTTTTTCTCTTCTTTGGCTCTTTTACTAATTGAAGTATGTCTGGTGATGTGAAGATGTCACCGAAACTTTGTACACAGATAATGTAAACTATTTAAATTAATACAAAAATGTCAATATAAGATTTCTTCTCTTTCTATCATTAAAATTTTTTTTTCTACATTTAATATAATTGTAAATGTTCCCTATGTAACCGATCTAGCCCGAACCCGATATTATTCCTTCCATAATAAACTCCCTAACCACCCAAACCCACTAGTTTCTAACCTTGCT
>NW_027112976.1:391669-393316 GCF_000696795.3 Halyomorpha halys | reverse complement strand
TGGGTAGTTTCTCTACATCCTGTATCATATCATTATGTCATTATGATCAAATTTACTGGTCGTATTTTTTTATAAAGTTGTAAATATCAATAAATAAATAAAATTAAAAAAAAAAATTAATAGATTTAAACCCGGTCTGATATAAGACCACTTCTAAAGCGGGGCTGGGAAGGATTTAACTAATTTTAAAATTTAAAATTTTAAAGTTTAAATTTTAGTTCTATTTATTCGATGATTTTAAGTTTTATTTTTTAATAATCAAAAATAATAGGAGTAATATAATTATGCTATTTTTGCTGGAGCTAAGTATAGAGCATCTAAAATGAGTTTGCCAGTGGGAGTAGGGAGAAGAGAGATGCGCATCGGCAGTTTTCTCGGCCAGTTCTCCCCCCAATCCCCCAATCTTTTGTCTCCTATGTACCAGGTCTGTTTCAACAACCACTTCGCAATTGTCCGGAAGTGTACAAATCATGTATAGTACTTGTTTTTCCCTCCCAAATCCTGAACTGCGCAGGTACATACAATTCCAGATAGTGGTCGTAGAAACAGACCAAATCAGATGATTGGATTTTATTTCTAACATTTTCTCGACTTATTTCAGCAACTTAACAAATAGAAATTCCTCTTATCACATTTTTCAAAACTATTTTTCTTTAATATCACAGTATTATTAGTTTTCGATATAAAGTAAAATAGGTTGAGGGAAAACTATCTACTCTCAAACCAAAAACGTAATTATGAACGTATAATTCATGAATAGATGAATAGAAAATTGCACTGTATCCCAAACCAATATAATGAATATTGTACATTATATAATTGAGTACCCTTAATTGGCTAAAAATCTGGCGGTCGAGCGTGATTTTCACCAAATCACCTCCTTGTACAACCGGTGTTCTAGTTACAGTACTTCCTTACAATGTACTCCACCCTTAACCCTTAACATGAATAGAGTTCATGAAGACAGAGGCTGAGAGTGGTCCAATTCCTCGTTGCCACTGTTATGAAGTTCCCTTCCATATCATTCTCAAAACTTAACATCTGGTTTCATTTCATCGTCATTAATAATTTTTTTTAAATCCAATTCAAATAGAAAAATAATAAAAATTTGTTTGATTAGACTATCAGCTAATAGTATTATTTAATTTTCTTACATTATATTTTTGCCCTGTGTCATAAGATTGACTCAAAGAAGATTCATTCATTAACCGTTCAATATTCATTCGGTAAAACACACGTGACTTAGATTGATCCTGAGGTTTAACCCTATTTTTGATCCTTTAATTACTTCATTAAGAGGCCGTGTGAGGGTGGGTGAGTCGATGATACTTCAAAGGCTCAATCCTCTACCCTATAAATCAATTAGTAGACTTAAAAAAAAAGTTTTCGAGTCCCATATAGGAACATTGAAAATTAACAAAGTGAGCCTAAATTAATTGGCTGTCTCAAGTCAATGAAATCCTCATCCTCATCCTAACACCATGAAGTGAATCTGAGGATAGATGTATATTATTTAGATCCAACATATTTCTCTTTTCTTTCACTTACTTTTTGTTTTTATACTTTTTTTATTACACAAATATATTTTTTTTATTTGTTGATATTTACAACTGTATAAAAAAATACAACCAGTAAATTTGATCATAA
>NW_027112976.1:382990-390444 GCF_000696795.3 Halyomorpha halys | reverse complement strand
AAAAAAAAATACAAATCAAATGATGAGACAGAATGCACACCTGTTTTGACGGCAGTCAAAGACAGAGTGACGGTTTGTATTAGGAGGAGTGGGGATGGTAGTTATGCCACAATAACGAAAACAATTTTAAAGTAAGCATAGTAAAAAAGTATTTAACTTAGGTGAACAATAAATGGTAATATACATAAAATAGGTGAAAAGAACAAACATTTTCAACAGTTTTATTAACGTTGGAATAGGGTAAAATATAGAGAGGTATTGATTAATAGATACGGGAGAAATAAATTCTCCAAATAAATAAGTTCAAAAATTTCCAATTCCTAATTCCTTTGAAAAATTATATTTATAGGTTTCAAACGGTGTTAAGAACGAATATAATTTGATTTTTGATATGTTTTTTACCCACTTTACTAAAATCTTTATTTATTAAAAATGTTTAATGAATAAAAAAATCATTTGATATAAACAGTAATTTCTTTTTTATTCTTCAGAAACAGTGTTTTGCCAAAAAAATCTATTGGCATGCAATAGATATGAAATAAGTGTATGGTTTCTGAGAACGCGCAAAAAATACTTAAAATTGGTAATCTTTTTTTACCCAAAAAATCGGAATAGTGCATATCTTTCCAAGAAAAATTCTGAACATTTAGCTAAAAAACCCATTACAATCGGATGAACGGTATAGCATAAAGTACAAAAAACAAATATTGATTTTTTTTTTAAAAGATGAGAAAATAGTTGACTATCGATAATATATATGAAGTAAAGATGTTTGGGGGCGAGGTGAGAATATAACACAAATAACTTGAAAAAGATCTTATTTAACAGTGCCAACGTTTCGGCCAGAATTTCCAGCTTTCATCAGGGCTACTTATATGAGATGGGAAATATAATTCGATGATTTAGATTTCCAATCTGACCGCGCCTCCAACCATCTTCTTCTCATATATTGACTTTTTTTTATTTGATTTATAAATCTAACTCAAATATAGGCTGATGAGATGTATCGAAGTATAGCCTAGGAACCACATAGAATCAGCAAGCCGAGGGTTTTTACCTTAGAAAATAGGGAAGAAGATAACCCACGGAGAGGTAACAGATGTAGGTTATTCACCTCTAGACTGAGAGTAAAAGTTACAGCCGTGGGATGTTCGCCCTCAGACAAAAGTTTCTAGGAATACCACAAACGTAGGGCATTCGCCTCTTTACTTTATTAAGGGCAGAAATTCAGTTGAAGGGTGTTAGCACTCTAAGATGTACGTAGAAGTACAAAGGATAAGGGAAAGAGCGTGTAATTAATTAATCATGTGAGGCAAAAATAGCAGAGACATTCTGTTCTCCTAATGCGATCATCTTATTAGAGACTGCAAAGGGAAATTTAAGCCTGGTTCTAAAAGCTGCGAAATGCAATAGAAGTATAAATGCATTAGAAGTGTAAATGCATTTTAGGTAATGGTTAGTCAAGTTTGTTTGTCAAGCCATGTGCCTAAAGTAAAAAAACGAACAAAAAATCATATTTACTATTTTACTTGAAACTGGTTAACAGAACGTACGACTGAACGTATTTGCCAAGATTTGGCTTTACTGTCTAACTTGATATCGTAATTAATACACAAAAAATATCGATACTGGTATCGTAAGTATTAACCAAAATATCGATACAGGTATTCTATTACACAAAGAGTATCGATACTCGTAATGTAAGTATTACACAGTAAGTATTGATACTGTTAACTTATTACACAAATATATCGATACTGCTATCGTGTATTACATAAAAAGTATGGATAGATTTTATATAATTTTTTTCTCGCGCTTTAAATTGATGTGGTGGTTTAATAGTAGTTTGCTATGTAAAGTGACTCTCAAGTATTTAATTATTTTAGCAAAAGGGACAGAGGTATTATCTAGATCTATGGTGGATGAAAGTATAGGCCGTCGTTTCGTGAAAATAATAGCTTCAGTTTTATCAATATTTGAAACTAGTCCCTATTTTTTTCTTAAGGTAATTGGATTTTTTTTTAAAGTATCGTTTAGCTCATTAACGACTCTGCCTTTGAAAAACCTATCTCAACACCGAAAAATTACACAAAACTTTGCATCTAACAAATGTAGTATAATAGGATTCAGATAAGAATCAGAGGATACATTTATATAAACGATTGTATAAAATATGGACAGCAGTAGGAAAGAAATTCTTTAAGTAAATCAAGTTCAAAAATTATAACAAATAAAATCATACATAAAAACCTTAATGTTCCCTATGTAACCTATCTAGTCCGAATCAGATATCACTCCTTCCATAATAAACTCTCTAACCACTCAAACCCCCTAGTTTCTAATCTTGCATCCTCTTCCATTCCTGACAATCCTCCGAGGCGCCTGAAAAGAAGTTGGCCATGAGACCAGCTAATGTAAAATGTCATTAGAGTGCTACCATTGGGTAGTTTCTCTACACGCCTGTAACACTCCAATTTAACTTAGATCAGATTAACTAAATGTATTATAATGTACAGTTGTAAATAGCAATAAATAAATATTAAAAAAAATATTAATGTCATTGATGAATGGTATTAAAGGGTTTCAGGCGATGCTAAAAGAGAACATGATTTGCTTTTTTCCTAATAAAAATTATTCTGACACACTCTGTATATATAAATATAAAATCATTAAATGTAATTAGAAATATTTGTATATATGTATATATAGTTGACCGTAAAAATTTATATATAAGAAGATGGTCAGGGTTGCGGTCAAAAAAAGAATAAATAGTTTTAAACTATTTGTTCTTTTTTTGACCACAACCCTGACTATCTTCTCATGTAAAAATATTTTTTTAATGAATATACAAATCGAAGATTTAGTTTATGAGTTATGCTTGTATAAAGTTTAATTTTGTTAATAACTTTGGCTCTACCGGATAAATCCGGGATTTTAATGGATGAAAACCTTCCCAGGATGCTACTGAACTTTAAGAAAAACTCAGTATATTAATTGTCTTAGAACTTAAGATCATAAATAGAAAGCGTTACAGTCATCGTTTCGTGAAAATAATAGCTTCTGTTTTAAAAATATTTAAAACTAATTTTTTAAGGGTATTTGGATATTTTTTTTAAAGTATCGTTTAGCTCATTAACGGCTCTGCCTGTGAAATTGTTTCTATACGCTATGAAGAGGTCTAAATCGGCGTATTACCTGCAAAAAGGGCTATATCAAGTTTCTTAAATTTTGGGCAATCCTTTATGAAGAGGTATTATGGTGCTTAAGCAGGAATCCTGTGGAAGACTGGTAATAAAGGATTTTTCAGATAATGGCATAAGCAGGAGAAATTCCTATTTACTTCAGCGTGAACCTGAGCTCTGCATGCAAGGCCAACTCCCCTCTTTTTGACTTCATTTTTCTCTTGAAGGAAAGCCATTTTTGTCTCCTGTACGTCATGGAGAAAGATGAAGAAATAAAGGAATTTAAATATAAATGAGAGAAGATATTGCGGATAAAGGGTGGAATAGATTAATGATGTAGTGCTGCGAAATTCTAGAGTTCGAAAGGTGTGAAGAGATAATTTATAAAATAACAGGGTCCAATTCATTATTTCTTAGCCAATCAGTTGTGTCGACACGACTTACCCAATTCATGGTTAATATTATTCTGTGACTATATTCTTCCAAAATTCTTCAGCAGTGATATGCTGAAAAATAAAAATATTATAACAAAAAATTATATATATTGTACATGCATAAAATTTATTATATGAGTTAGATAGTTGGCCCAAATATGGCCTACCTAAGGTGTGGACAGCTGTTGATCAATCAATGGGGCTGAAATCTACTTTTAAAAAATAACAATATTAAAGAAATAAATTTAGAAAACATTTTAGGAGGAATTTTAGGTACTCACCCAAACCATTATCAATAGAACCAAGGGTCATAAAAATGGCATACACCAGGAGTAGTCAACAAGTCGATCAATTTGGGTTGATCATCGATTGCTCACAATTTCTGGGGTAGAATTTCGTGAACCCATTAGTACAAGAGCCGGGAAGAAAAAAGGGCAGTTATCTCACCCCAATTTATGATTACTTTAATGAAAACTATGTATAATTACTAGTCAAAATTGATGAGTCTGCCAAGTATAGGTAAGGGGAATAAAAAATGGCGGCTGTTTCAAAACCTTTAAAAAACATTGATTTTTCATTCGGAGCTCTATATCTTAAAATCTACCAACAACACTAGAAAATCTAAGAGAACATTAGTTAAAGGAGAGTAAATTTTATGAAATATTAGCCCTAAAAGAGCTATTTACGTCCAATAGTTTTCGAGATATAGCTTTTTAAAAAGCAAAATTTCTTAAAAATCTACTGAAAGATTAGTAGTTAGTTATATTATTTTGAGAAATCTATATCTCAGGAACTATGTGACGTACAGATGTCTATTAGCACTCAAATTAAAGCCAGTTTAATGGGCTATAAAGTAGTTTATGACGTTTATCGTCAAATCAGTGGTAGTTTTCATGGTATTTGCTAACATAAATTGATTTATTTTTGATCTGACAAATTTTCATTTGCCAAATTAATATTTATATGTGAATATCATAAAAACTATTGCCCTTACGAAGATAAGTGTCATAAACTACTTTATAATAAGTTGAATTTCCTTCGTGTACTGAAAGACATATGTCTAATAGCACTCAAATTAAAGCTAGTTTATAACCTGTATATTTGTAGGAGTAGTAGTTTTCATGATATTTGCTAAAATAAATTGATTTATAGTTGTTCAGACAATAAATTTGATTTCTGAAAAAAATTATTTCAGAAACCATCGGACCTACAGATATCTGCCAGCACTCAAATTAAAGCTACTTAAATGGACTATAAAATATTTTATAACTATTGTCTTTTTAGGAGTAGTAGTATTTATGATATTTGACAAAATAAACACCAAATGTTGATTTCTAGTTGTTCGTATAAAATGTTGGATTTTTGAGAAAAATATATCTCAAGACCCATAAGACGCACATATGTCTGCCAACACTCAAAATAAAGGAAATTTAACTTACTATAAAGTAGTTTATGACACTTATCTTCGTAGGGGTAGTAGTGTTTATGATATTCACATATAAATATAAATTTGGTAAATGAAAATTTGTCCAAACTTCTATGAAGATAAACATAATTAACTACTTTATAGCTCATTAAACTAGCTTTAATTTGAGTGCTAATAGACATCTGTTTAATCTGTTTCAATGTTCATCAAATTTCATCTGTTCTCTAATTTGAGATATATTTTTCAAAATAAATTCACTAACTACTAATCTTTTAGTACGTCCCATACAACATTTTTATGAAATGTTGCTTTTTAAAAAGCTATATCTTGAAAACTATTAAACGGAAATAACTATATTAGGGCTCATATTTTAGCAAATTTATTCTTCTTTAAATGACGTTCTCTTAGATTTTATAGTGTTGTTGTTAGTTTTAAGATATAGAGCTCCGAATGAAAAATTAGATTTTTTTATCGCTTTGAAATACCCGCCATTTTTTATTCCCCCTACCTATACTTGGCAGACTGAACAATTTTGGCTAGTAGTTATACATAGTTTTCATTAAAGTAATCAAAAATTGGGGTAAGATAACTGCCTTTTTTCTCCTCTTGGTCTCTTGTACTACATGGACTTGGAAGCGATTGTAGAAGGCAAAACTTCTAAGCAATAGTTTCAGACATATTACATATGGATCAAAAATTATTAATTATCTATGTTCTTTTAATTCCCCTAGACGGGATCTTTTTGGCCCTTTAAATAATTGTTTTAATAAGCCTCATTTCTGTATTTCAGTAAGATGTGTTCACAGGGAGCTATTGAAGGATTATATAAAAGCAAATTATATTATTCTTTCGTGATACATTTTCCTGGCTACAATCTAAAAAAAATACAACCTTTGCATTGTAGTAGATAAAAAAAAAATTCATTTTAACTTAGTAAAAATTTACATTGAGAAATTTTTAGGTACTGCATGTACGGAATACTGCCATCAAAAAGTTAGATCTGAAAATTTATTTTTGTCATGACCCTATATCTCGAAAACTTAATAAGTGATTTAAAAAATAAAAAAAAGTAGTTTTGAACATGTGTTACATATCTACCCATACCTCGCTGGAATGCATCGGATACTGAAACGCAGTATATAAACATAGTATGCATTTCACAATCCTTCTTTCCCCTTAGACTACGCATATGACGACAATATGATCGCCACACATTTATAAGATAAAAAGAAGATCTTATATACAGAAAAGTTGGCCACCCCTGGCATACACAATCAACTTTATTTCGTTTTGGCGTTTGTACTGTTGGAGTAAATTGTGTCATCTAGGGATTTTAGGCATTCTTAGTCTACATCTTTGTAGGATCACAATCCTTCTTTCTTCGCTTGCATTGCATTTCTCAGTTATATTTTCCTTTTTATTTTTTTTTTCATATTTGTAAATGATTTAAATAGTTCTAGTAAATTATTTTTCACTGATTAAACATTAGTTTTATGGTAACTATAATATGATAAATGGTACATTAGCTGAGTGCTAGTGATACAAGGAAAAACAGAAAACTTTGATAAAAACAAAAAACATAATAATTACGAAGTTCAACCAATATTTGAGTCTAATTTTTGAGAACACTTGCACGATCTAACGACAGTACCCAATTTTAAGTAACCTCGGTAACCTGGTTAACAAAAATGTAGATTAGAAACAAGTTGCTGAGTTAACGGTGTTTTAGTCAATTCTTGGAAAAACTAAGTTATAAAAATTGTATTATAACTGGATATTGGTGCGACCCGCACTTGACATAGAATCTCTGAGCCAATGCAAGCACGAATGTTAATATTATTTAAATCGTGTAAACAAAGGTTATATAAGAGATAGTAGCCCTAATTAGAATCTAATCACGTCAAATACACTTAATAACTTGTAATCAGCGAGTCATTTTGACGCGTCTAATTCAAGGTTAATATATTTTCTCTAATGGTTTAAATAATGTTTCAGCGATGACAGAACCGTATGATATATGATTAGTTCAAAATGTCATCATCTCTTCGACGAGAAACGACTTCTTAGCGGATTATTCTGCGATGGTATGGCTGTCATGTCCGCCTGTGACTACGAGATCAGAATATCAATGAGGAAGATAAGATGCGATCCTGAATTAGGAGCTAGGACTTATTGTTAGTAACTATCAATTAGGACTTATTGTTAGTAACTATTACTTAGGACTTATTGTTAGTAACTATCACTTAGGACTTATTGTTAATAACTATCAGTTAGGACGTATTGTAAATAACTATCAATTAGGACTTATTGTTAGTATCTATCACTAAGGACTTATTGTTAGTAACTATCAATTAGGACTTATTGTTAGTAACTATCACACACAGCTAGGACTTATGGTTAGTAACTATCACT
>NW_027112976.1:378176-382525 GCF_000696795.3 Halyomorpha halys | reverse complement strand
GACTTATTGTTAGTAACTATCACACACAGCTAGGACTTATGGTTAGTAACTATCACTAAGGACTTATTGTTAGTAACTATCAATTAGGACTTATTATTAGTAACTATCATTTAAGACTTATTGTTAGTAACTACCACTCACAGCTAGGACTTATTGTTAGTAACTATCACTTAGGACTTATTGTTATTAACTAACACTCTCAGCTAGGACTTATTGTTAGTAACTATCACCCACAGCTAGGATTTATTGTTAGTAATTATCCTCACAGCTAGAACTTATTGTTTTGTAACTATCACTCACAGCTAGGACTTATTTTTTGTAACTATCACTTAGGACTTATCGTTAGTAACTATCACTCACAGCTAGAACTTATTGTTAGTAACTATCACTCACAGCTAGGACTTATTGTTTATTACTAACACTCACAGCTAGGACTTATTGTTAGTAACTAACGATATTGCTGAGTTAAATACAACAGTAATTGTCAAAGGTCCTGTTATGTCCGGAATATTGATTCTATTTGCTAAAGCCTATATTTTTCTTCTGCACTCGATGAATTGTCCAAGTGATTGATAGGCATTTTATAGATATAAAAAGAGATTAAATTACACTTTTTTTTTTAAATTTACAACTGTTTTAAAAATACATACAATAATGAAATTTGATGTTAGTTAAACAATGGAATGATGCAGACATGTGGCGAATCTAACTATTGAAGCTTATAAAGAGTTGTGTAGCCTTCTAAATTCTCCCGTTAATTCATCCTTTTTTGGACCGAATATTTTACGTAATACTTTATTTTCATAAACCTTAAGGTGCTGTTCTTCCCTTAGTGTAAGAGGCCACTTTTCGGATCCATAAAGAACAGTGGGAAGGATAATTTTTAAGGTCTAACTTTTCAAACGACTAACATGGAATTCTCATTCCTTACAAGACTGAAAAGACAGGAGACTGCTCGTCGATTCCGACTATTACAACATTTACTACAAAAACGGTCTAAACCGCCAATTCATTACAAAAGACTGATCTACATGACTATTATAAGGCCTATCTGGATATACGGAGTTGAGCTTTGGGGTTCCACTGAACCATCAAATTCCTCGCGAATCCAATCCTTACAACAGTCCAAAATTTTGCGTAAAATTTTTAATGTTCCATACTTTGTCACGATTCAAGTCATCCATCAGGACCTCAATGTCTCATATGTTGCCGATTTGACCAGAACCAGATAGCAATCCTTACATGATAAACTTCCTAACCACCCAAATCCACTTGTTTCTAACCTGGCTTCTCCTTCATTCCTAATAATCCTCCTAGGCGTCTAAAAGAAGATAGCCTCGAGATCTTCTCCTCTAGAAATGTTATCGGAGTTCTATCAAATTCTTCACATGTTTGTGTCATGTCATTATGTCACCTACAGCAAATTTACTTAATTTAAAAATAATTATATATTTTTATACAGATGTAAATAACAATAAATAAAATATAATAAGAAATAAAGTTCTAAGTTTTAAGTTTATGGATAGAAGGCGCAATCTGAGCAATTTCGAAATTAAAAAATAACAGACATTTCCCGCATTTTATTTTCTCATCAATTTATATTTTTCTAGTTAACATAAAACCTAAATACTTATACCTAACTACATGGTCAAACGTATTTTCTGCTATATCTATATCACCGAAATTGCTAGCTTTTCTACTGCTAACCTTATATTTTGTTTTATCTGTATTTATTTCGAGATCTAGTTCCTTTCTGGAGTTTATTTTGAATTTAGATGATTAATTCATACACGAAAAATTATAACAGTTCCTTAGTGGCTTAACATTGGGTATAATAATTAGTGAATATGTGGATATAATATATAATAATTGTAAAAAATGAATGTAACTTTGATATCTATTCTCTGGTACGATCTTCTAGTTCCGTTTAATAATTTTTTTTTAAATAACATTACAAGGAATATAAGGTTTCAAGCGCGATCTGGCTATACAAATCCTTAATATCCTGCAGCTTCCCAAGATATTGCCGAAGATGTTCTGTTAGTTCAATCGGTCCTTCCCTCAGAGAATCGAAGTCCTGGACTGTCAAATTATTATTTCATGGAATTGTGTAACGGCTTCTTGAAATTAATAAGCTTGTTAAGTGAATATTATCCTATTTAAACTGAACTGCAAGATCAATGGCAATCTATGTGGAACGAAAGCCCAATGAGCAAATTAAAAATTATTAAAAAGGATGTCAAGCCCTGGGGTACCTCCAGTCGCAAATGCCGTAGAGAGGAAGTTGTACTGACTAGGCTGAGAATAGGTCACACGAGGCTCACCCACTCCTATCTTATATCAAAAGAAACACCTCCGAACTGCCAGTATTGCAATAACAATTTAACAATAAGCCATGTTTTCCAACGATGCCCATATTTTACACCACACCTCAATAGCTTGGGACTAAGCCAAGACATCTCAAAAACCATTGGAGACGATGATAAGGCAATAGAATTGGTGTTCCAGTTTTTAAAATCACAAAATTTACTGACAAAAATATAACTTGATCGGAAGAAAAAAAAATATTAAAAAATAATTAAAAAACATAAATAAATAAAAAATTAAAAATAAATAAAATTTAACGAATATTAGCAAAATTAAATAAAATATAAATGGCGTTGATGACCAATGAAGTTTGGCGCCACTAAATAACCAAACAAACAAACAAACTGAACTGCCTCTCCTTGGCCCACATCCTTAAAATTATACCTTCAATATTTTATGGTTTTAATTTGTTATTTATTTATTGCTGTTTACTCCCCTTTTTTTCTTAACACAACAGTTCCTATCTATTTGCACATTGACTGCCGGGGCCGTTGCATATACAGCACATGTTTTTTTACCTGTACAGTGCTCTACCTACTCTTACCTCAGTCATTCTGTTGACCTCTCTCCATGGTTATTTAATGTCATCACTGCATTCTTAATAGGAGCATTGGTTCGAGTCGCTGATGTTTTTACAAAACATTATAGACCTGATATCAAAACCTTAGTAATTTACTTCCTGAGTACAATGTGCATTACTATTTAATATTCATCATAATCAACCATTCCATTTGTAGAAAAGTTTATTTTACATTTTTTAGAAAAATGTATTTATTGGTATATTAAAAAAAAAAATTATTCCAAGAATAGGCTAACGGGCCTCACAAATGCCCAGAGAGAGCCTGTGAGTGAGTGTTGTATAATGTTATGCTTGAAAAAACCCGGGTATTGCCGGGACTCGAACTCACAACATTTGTGTTGGAGGCGCGTTGTCACGCTGCTACCGTAACCACAATGAAATTTTACGATCTAAAATTTGTAAATACACTAAACATATAAACATAAAAAAAAACAAAAGAAATAAGTGAGTTCAAAATAGGCAAGTCATTAAGTTTAATTTTTTTAAAATTATTTATTTAATGTAATTTACAACTGTACAAAATAATACAATAGGTAAATATGTAGTATGTTTCATATACACTTGAAAATCTTGGGAAGGAACCACCCATTGGTGGTACTTCAAACATTAATTTAAATTAGAAGGTCCCGTGGCCATCTTCATTTCAGACGCCTCGGAGGATTATCAGAGATTGTTAAGGATGAAAGATTAATAATTAGTAGGATTATTAAGGTGCATGAATATGAGGCACTAGTTCCGAAACGTTGTACAGCTGTAAAAAAAAAAAAAAATTATAGAATAATATATATTCAACTTTTAGAAGTTTTTTAACCTCAAAAATTTATTGAAATTATTTTGTCAGACTTTCTAATACCATTCTTCCCCTGTTGGGCTCTTGTACTATTAGCTACCTAGGTATAGTAGTTAGTATATGTTTTGAGTTGCTCTGACCATAACTGATTTTTAGATACTAATAAAAAAGCCACCGTCACCAACTCAAAAATTATACACCAAGAAGTATAATAGTCTGCTATATGAAATGAAATGAATGAAATGAAAAAAATAATTGTATTCTGGGACATATGTCTCCTAAGAATAAATACAAGGTCTTATACTCAGATATTTATCTGGCAAGCATTTACAAGTTTTCAGATAGTAAAATGAAATTACATTGGGATTTACTACTATTTATAATGTTAATCAATATACGCCTATTTATTTTATTACAATAATACGGAAGTTTGGTTATACACTAAGTAGAGGAATAGGTGTTGTTTAAAAGAAAGAATGGATGAGGACTGGCGAATGAAGATTGGCAGAGAATTCCAGAGGGAGGTTGCCCGTATGACGAAGGATTTGCTAAAGAAGGCTAGGTTCTATAAGAGGGCATATATAAATCATTCGGATGGGATCTGGTGTTTAA
>NW_027112976.1:375423-376355 GCF_000696795.3 Halyomorpha halys | reverse complement strand
CCGCTATGGTAGAAATAGGTATATATTAAGTCTTGGTATGATTAGTGTTAATGAGTGGACGGATGAACGAAGAGTGAGGAGATCTAGGATATAGGTAGGTTTTTTTGATTTTAAGAACTTGGAATAGGAAAACACCAAGGAGGTATTGTCTTCGGGAGGTTGGATAGAGTCACTTCAACTCGGAATACTAGCGGGGGACTTGAGAACGCCTTGGGAACCCAAAGATAAATCTTACAAAGCAATTCGTGAGTCTCTTCAGTCTCAACTCTAGTCCTGCAGATAGCTCTCCATAGACCAAGGAACCGAGATCGAAGTGGGGGAGGACGAGAGAGGATACTAAGAGATGGGTGTTCGGAGGGATGGAATTACGGTATCTTAGGAATTGTTTGAGCACAGTTGTGGATTTGCGTGTGATTTGGGAAATGTGATTATTCCAGGAGAAGTGTTGGTCGAAGGTGACTTAAAGGTTTTTTATTGTAGGATAGAATTGAATCGGTTATTTGTTAAGAAAAAGTAGAGGACAATGAGGGAGGGATTGAAGGAGGCGTTTGGAACCGATTACAATGGCCTTGGTTATTTCAGCATTCAGGTTCAAATCATTGTTTAAAACCCATATGTTAATGCTGTGAATATCTTCCTATATATATATTTATGTCAATAATTGATTTTTTATAGTAAGTTATAATAGTTATAAAGAAAATTATAGAATAATATATTTTCAACTTTTGGAAGTTGGAATAAATATTACAGTAATTATTGTTATGATATGCTTTAGGACAGCGTTGGCGAACCTTTTTTAGACGTTGGTAAAATTTTGTTGACCATTTTTTTTAGTACTAGCTCGTGGACCCCTAAGTATTTGAATGAACAAGGGGTAAAGAAAATTACATAAAATATTTAATATGAAAAATAAACTATTTAATGAGAAACCT
>NW_027112976.1:372754-374758 GCF_000696795.3 Halyomorpha halys | reverse complement strand
AATCACAATAACAAATTGTAAATAAATACTTAGTTTCTTTATGTAGTTTATATACTATTATATAACCCAATATATCACTCTTTATTATCCTATATAATTAATGGTAACAACATTTTATAAATATAAAGGTATTTAATTGGTAAACTGGTAAACACACAATGGCCTTTGGAAAGGAATCCAATTATAATAATGGTTTTATTATTTTTATCCAATTTATAATCAATTAATTAAATTATTTTGGATAATTGCCTTCAGCGATTATCCTGGCATCCCAACTAAAGCTGCTACTAGTACATAGCAATAAGTTAACCCGCCATCGGTCGCTAGGTCGATTTTAACACGAATGACCACGTTTGTTTTATTTAAGCATTAAAGTATTAAAAAAAAAATTGATTCCGGAAAACAATAGACGTGAGAGAAATTCTCACGCATTGACCAATGACGGGTTAAAAAGCTTGCGTAGGTCAGCCTCTGACCCACGCGTCATAAGTTCGCCATTTTTTTTTTAATTTCTATTTTATACAAATTCGGCCTGGTGGGCCTTATATATTTTAACAGTTTATTATGAGGGGGGGGAGGGGTATAGTCTCGTACAAAAGACACCACTAACTATATACAATGTTATTATTAAAAGAAAAGAAAATAATAAAATAAATATATAAGAATAATACTTCTTAATAAAAGAGGAAAGTAAAATTAATAACAAAAAATAATTTTTTTTTCAATTTAGAATAACCAAAAGAGTTGAATTGAATTGAAAAAAAAAATTAAATATCCACTAACCTATAATAAGGTATCTAAATTTAGGTGAAACGTGCTACATGCCTCGTGTTTAGTCACGTGAGAATATTACTTGTAAGTTTACAGATTATATTTTACCGTTAGTTAATTAAAGACTTGGGTAAACTTGAAGCTGATAAATTAACCCAATTTCATCAGCATAGTTTAGTGAGTAAGAGGATATGTCATCAAGCCACTGACAAAGGGCGCAAAAACCCCGGCCCAGGGTACAGCCTTCCTGCGACCTGATAATAGATGACTACAGATATATAGTCTAAAAAATTTTTTAAAAATGAAATATAATATTTTGTATTTATTCAGGGACTGGTCCCTTTCGAACAATATTACAGGTGTCAGTATTATGCTTTAGAGCCTTTGAGTAAAATGAAAAATTTTCTAAATAAAAATGAAACTATAAACCACCATAACTGTAATTATAATAATAAATTGGATTAGGTAAAAAAAATTACAGAATATATAAACTAAAATAGAGCAAATAAAATAAAACTATATATGATAGTATAAATCATAATAAATCTTCTTTTTTACTAGATCTTTATAAGATCATTTACAAGTAAACAAAAAGGCAATTACTTTTAATATACATATTTTCAAGTTTAAATGAGAATCAGCATTATGAAATACATGCAATTAAAAAAATACATCATACAATTCTATCGTATAATAAATAATATCATAATATTTTTGTCATATTATCAAAGCAGCCTCAAGACTACACAGAATTTTCATTTTGTACAATTATTTACTTATTTACCCCTTCTTCTCTTATATATAACTTATGAGTTGTCGGAACTATAACAAAAAAAAAAAAACAAGGTTTAGGGGCTCCTTAAAATCATTTTAGATGTTTATTTACAATGGTAGGGAGTATTAAGGAGGACAAAGTGCCTTATAACTCATAACTCCAGTTTATGGAATAATTTTTTTAAACTAAAAAAAAGGAAAATATACAAAGATAGTATTACAAAATACTCAATAAAACGCTATGGTTTAATCTTAACAAAACGGTACATAAATAAACTTAACTTCTATGATACATTTTCTTCATTAACACTCTTGTACAAAAATAAAGTTATAAATAAACTACATGAATGATACTTCCACAGAATATAAAACACACACAAAAAAAATAGCATCCCTAAACGCTACTATTACATAAGAAAATAAAACCTTTTACACAATTTCTTCGGAAATCAATATAAC
>NW_027112976.1:370846-372388 GCF_000696795.3 Halyomorpha halys | reverse complement strand
ACCATTTCAAGTAAATTTGATGTTAGTTATACAAATAGCCATAAGTAGAATTTACCCATTGATATTACTCCATTATCATTTGTATAGTAGAAGATCTTAAGGTCATCTTCTTTTAAGACACTTTAGAAGATTTTTAAGTAGTGAAGGAGAAGCCAGGATAGAAACCATTGGGTTTGGATGGTTAAGAAGTTTATCATGGAAGGATTGAGGTAGAAGCCAAACTGGCAATATATGGAACATTGAGGTCCAGATCTGTATAAAAAGGGAGTGAACTGGGTTTAGGCTTTAGTTTATTAGTTTGTTAGCTTATTGTAAGTATAAGTAAGTAATATAAACCCATGGCCAACACGTATGTATTTTTCGGCACAAATCAAATTTGCATTTGTGTTCATTTTGTAATGTTTAAGAGTTGCAATCAGATATTTTTTTATTTAAATTATTAAAATAATTTATTGTTTTCTAGTCCAATGGGTGCGTGGGGGTGAAGTCATGATAAAAAAGGGGTTGATGGTAGCCTTCTTTTTCTGCATTCTGGTAATTCATTTTAAGATGAGACTGAGTAAATTTGATTATTTGGGAAGGGGTAGTCTGAATTTTGTGTCTGTAGGATATGTCTGGCAGTAAGGTCTTCATTAAAATCGATGCTTCTCAAAGCTACTTAACAATCAGTTGCCCTAGAACTCACTTGAGAATAATTACCCAACTACGATTTTCCGGTAAATATGCAATTACTCTAAATGTTGTTCCACACAAATATACTTTTGACCCATAGAAGCTTATGAATATATGTAACGCAAAACCTTTTGCTTAGAGCTGGACACCTATCGTCCCAATAGGAGGTAAAGTTTTTGTTTTGTTTTATTGTTTTATTCTAACGTATGTGGATAGCCCAGCTTGTGTATATTGTTTGTTATTAGTTTATATAAACGATCTTTGACTCTCCATTTTCGTCAAATTACTACAATTGATTATCTATTTCATGTATTTTACTGACTAACTCTATTTGTACGGGGGTTTCCCCATAAACAAATAAATAAATTATTATGGTCTGTATTGCTTGATATTGTGGGTTGAGCATCTAAGGTGAGGGACCAAAGTCCAAGCACTTTCATATTTTTAATTAGTTTTCCTTTGATTCAAATATTTCATTAATTTTTCTTATATCAAATATCTACTACCCACTTTGCTGACATTTAAGTTTCCTTTTTATTTTATCTATTTTAATTTTGTACTTTTTAAATAACTAAAATAGAGTAATCGATTATAAAATCCTATAAAAGTCAAAAGAACACACAAGGGTGTGGATATCGACGTTTGTTTCTTTCTTTGTGCACCAAACATTTGTAAAAGTCTTGGTTTGCATCTAGCAGCAAACATGTAAACCCTTTAACGTTTGGCCCTTATTTACCGGACATTTTCAAATATATTCTTCATATCTCCTATGTACAAAAGCCTATCCAGGATCAAACCTAGGTGGAGGTCGTTCAGGTAGTGACATTTCAGCTAGGAAAAGGTGAATGAAACCAAAATTTAAATATATAT
>NW_027112976.1:361834-366363 GCF_000696795.3 Halyomorpha halys | reverse complement strand
AATTTATTTTTAACATTAAATTAGTAATTTTTTCACTTCCAGAGGGAGCAGCTTTCCCCCTCTGCCCCCCCCAGATAAGCCCTTGGCCACGTAATTAAACTATATTTTCATCTCCCATATACCATAAGTGCATTAAATTGGTGCATTAAAAAAATATCCTTATTCTATGCTGCATTTATTAGATTATCGGAGGAGTAGGACCGAGTGTATCGGATGCTCTGAATGATGACCAGCACGTGGAAATGGTCTTAGTTTTCTTAAAAAGGAATGGCCTTTTGAATATGATTTAAAACAGAAAATCTGTAATACGTAATACAAAATACCAAAAGAATTAATTATTTTAATAGGGATTAATAGTTTAATGGGGAATTAATAAATTCCAAAAAATCCCACCAAATCACATTTACCCTTCGACGTAAACCCATGACCTCTTCCTCTACAATATCCTTGTAATAATACCCCACTTATTCCTGTCGAACAGATCCGTTACTTAGGACTACATCTCGACAAACGACTGACATGGAATCCTCATACAAGACTAAAAAGACAAGAAACTGCTCGTAGATTCCGACTATTGCAACATTTACTAGACAATCGGTCTAAACTTCCAACACATTACAAAAGACTGATCTACATGACTATTATAAGGCCTATCTGGACATACGGAGTTGAGCTTTGGCGCTCCACTAAACCATCAAATTCCTCCAGAATCCAATCCTTACAGTCCAAAATCCTTGGTAAAATCCTTAATGCTCCTTACTTTGTCACAAATCAAGTCATCCATCAGGACCTCAATATTCCATATGTTGCCGATTTGGCCAGAACCAGATACCGTTCCTTCCATAATAAACTTCTCAACCACCCAAATCCACTTGTTTCTAACCTGGCTTCTCCTTCATTACCTAATAATCCTCCTAGGCGTCTGAAAAGAAGATGGCCTCGAGATCTTCTCCTATAGAAATGTTATTGGAGTTCTATCAGTGGGTAGATTCTCCACATGTTTTTATCATGTCAATATGTCACCTACAGCAAATTTACTTGTTGTATATATGTGTATACAGTTTTAAATATCAATAAATAAATTATTTTAAAAAAATTCGAAATTATTTAAAGAGAAAAATAAAGTGAAATTGAATTATAAATATAAATGAAATAGAATTATAAAGCATGAAGCATGGGTGTTAATGACCTCAGGGTTTTACGCCCTAAAGCCCCAGACAACAACAACAACTAGATTATCAGAGCTTTTCCGTCTAAAATAAAAATTAATATGATACTCTAGATTATTTCTTAAAACCTATATTGCTATTAAATTTTTTTTATACAAATGAATTAAAATATATCCAACAACTAAATCTGATTTTAGTTATAAAATGGCATTATACATGCAATTTACATGAAAATTTACACATTGATTTCCCTCCATATTGAGAAAAATATTATTTTTGAAAATTATTATTATATAAAATAATTATAGAATATTTTTTTTATAAGTTGTCTTTGTTCATAATGAGATTTATATTTGTTAACATTTTGTAGGCTTATTATTTACCTATTTTTGTTTACAAAATGGTATACTTAACTAATTCATTTTTTTTTTCAGAAATGTCGTCGTCAAAGAGAGTGGAAACAGATATTTTAGAGTGGGTGAAGTTAATTTTTGAGTTTATCTATGGATGCTTGCTGAGTTTATTCTACATCATAATGGAGGTTGTTGAGCTGATCGTTCCAACTAAGAGCAAGTCACTCACTGGCCAGCATGTACTGGTGAGTACCTTTAACATCATATCATTGAATATGTATGTTTATTTCCTAAAAACGTGTATTTCAAAAACGATGTATTATTATAGTGTCAAAACTATTTATTGATAAATATTACGATCTACCACAAACTTAGGCTATGAGTAATAATGGTAAATGAACACTATTCATACCATCCAATAAATAAATAAAAGTTAAAAAAAAAAGTAAAGTGTAATGTATTCAAATTGCAAGGTTAATTAATATTGTTTATAACTCACATATTCACAACAAGAAACATGTGTTTTTAATGTTTATTCAAATACAGATTTACTTAAACTTATTGTAAAATTAAAAGAACAATCTTAACTAACAAAGGCCCTATTCTAACTTATTCTAATTATATCTATGTACTTACTACTAACTTATTATCTAACCTACAACTAAAATACATACAATTGTTATCTATGTCCTAAGGTTAACAATAACGCATACGTACTTGCACTCAGCTGGTCGTGGCAGAGAGAGAGAAAGATCACTTCACAATACCCAGTTTTTAAACTTAACTCAGCTCACAGAGAAACCAAAAATACACTAGACTTTACAACAATGTCCATTCATTAAAAAAAAACAGCCGACGACAGAACATGTGATTTTTCTCTTCCTCTCTGCCCGATACCTCCCGCGCATGCGCTACCATCACCAATTCTTCTGTCTCGTCTATTACAAAAGAAAGAAAATCTCTGTACGTATATGAACAGAAATTTTTTTTAATCATTTATTTATTGTTATTTACAACTGGATAACATATATACAACAAGTAAATTTGCTGTAGGTGAGATAGTGACATGATACCCATTGATAGAACTCCAATAACATTTCCAGAGGAGAAGATCTCGAGGCCATCTTCTTTTCAGACGCCTAGGAGGATTATTAGGTAATGAAGGAGAAGCCAGGTTAGATAAAAGTGGATTTGGGTGGTTGAGAAGTTTAGTATGGAAGGAACCGTATCTGGTTTTGGCCAAATCGGCAACATTTGGAATATTGAGGTCCTGATGGATGACTTGATTTGTGACAAAGTAAGGAGCATTAAGGATTTTACGTAGGATTTTGGACTGTAAGGATTGGATTCTGGAGGAATTTGATGGTTTAGTGGAGCCCCAAAGCTCAACTCCTTATAATAGTCATGTAGATCAGTCTTTTTGTAATGGATTGGCAATTTAGACCGTCTGTCTAGTAAATGTAGCAATAGTCGGAATCTACGAGCAGTTTCTTGTCTTTTTAGTCTTGTATGAGGATTCCATGTCAGTCGTTTGTGTCGATGACCGTCTAACAGAAAAATAAATTTAAAAAAAAATGAAAATAATCAAACTAAGTAAAATTAATTATTTTAAAACGATCTTTGAAGACCGTATGAAGTAGATTGTAGGAAGTTAATCCTAGCAAAATATATTTTCCTATAAATAAAATGTTATTTTGAAAAATAATAGTTAAATTGATTATTGTTCTCACCTTATTGTGGTTACACCTTCCAAGAAGACCCCTGACTTCGTAAGTCAATGAAACTTACACATACATTGCTCCAATATGTACACATTTATCGGAACATAGTCTTTTCACAAAGGTAAACATACCTCATTTTTTCTGTAAAAAAAATGTACAAAAACTATTTTTGTTTTTTCCAGTGTTATATTGGAAGTGGCCGTAGAAATTAAGGAAAAAATATTTCAAGAAAGAAACCTACACTAAAATTTATACAATAACTTTTGTTGGCATTGACTAGACAGAAATATTTTATGTTGGATAGTTTAAAACAAAACAATAACAACCAGTAAAAAGTCACTTTTAGCCAATACTGAAATAAATTCTGTAACCTACGGCTCAAATATTGTTTGATGGTAAAACCAATTAGGGTGAATTCTCTTAAAGGTATTTGAGTGTAAGAAACCACACTCATCAACATGACTAGACTATTCATTTTGAAGGTTTATTTTTTAAACTTTCCAGAGCTGTGTACCCTGGCAATAAAAGTTTGAGAACCACTGATGTTTTGACGAGATCTTCCTTCAATTTCAAATTATGAAGATGTTAGATCCGAGTTTGAGAATTTTTTATATACTCCAGATCAGAATGTGTTTAGTTATAGAACCCAACAGAAAGAGAGATTGAGATTAAATAGAAGATTATATTAGGGCTTTTCATGATATTGTGTTAAATGGAAGTATAGCATTGCGAGCAGCCTTATTTAAAGTCATGTTAAATGATAAATGCATAAGAGGTCCTAGCGGTTTTTTTGAGCAACTTGTTTAGTAACCTTTCCTTCCAAAACTCCGTGTTATTGTTTACTTCTAAGTTTTGATAACAGTAATTTATTACAACATGCCTAAAATAAGTGAAAAGTAGAAGTATAAAAGTTTGGCTACTGATGATATTTTTTAAAAAAGTCTAATACACAAGACAAAAGAAAAAACAAAACAAAATACTGTAATCTGTATTTTGTTTTGTTTTTTTCAAAGTAACAACATGAAATGAAACAGATATTTTTTTTCTTAATGATATATTTATTTATTGATAGATATTACAATCTGCCACATAGTTGTGGGCAATAGGTAATAGTGATGAATGATCTCATACATACTAAAAATAAAAAAATAAAATAAAAATAAATAAAAAATAAAATGAGGTGTAGATAGTTGACCATAGATTAATGCTTGAAGAAGTTTGTCGGGGGGTGCGGTCAGCAAAGAACAACATAAATAAACAAAACCATATTTATTTATTTTATGCCG
>NW_027112976.1:347314-361689 GCF_000696795.3 Halyomorpha halys | reverse complement strand
TGTTTATTTATGTTGTTTTTTGTTGACCGCAACCCCCGACAAACTTCTTCAAGAAAAAATAAAATAAAAAAAACTCTCTTAAAATATATACAAACAAAATAATAGACAAGATGAACATAATCAAACTATCTGTATGAAAAATAAATAAATAAAATAACATAATGATAAAATAAATAAAAAAATAAAATAAAAAAACAATAATAATAAAATAGATAAAAAATAAAATAAAATAAAATAAAAAAACTCAAAAAAAAAACTCTTAACATATATAAAAACAAAAGAATAGACAAGATGTACATAATCAAACTATCTGTATGAAAAATAAATAAATAAAATAACATAATGATAAAATAAATAAAAAAATAAAATAAAAAAACAATAATAATAAAATAGATAAAAAATAAAATAAAATAAAATAAAAAAACTCAAAAAAAAAACTCTTAACATATATAAAAACAAAAGAATAGACAAGATGTACATAATCAAACTATCTGTATGAAAAATAAATAAATAAAATAACATAATGATAAAATAAATAAAAAAATAAAATAAAAAAACAATAATAATAAAATAGATAAAAAATAAAATAAAATAAAATAAAAAAACTCAAAAAAAAAACTCTTAACATATATAAAAACAAAAGAATAGACAAGATGTACATAATCAAACTATCTGTATGAAAAATAAATAAATAAAATAACATAATGATAAAATAAATAAAAAAATAAAATAAAAAAACAATAATAATAAAATAGATAAAAAATAAAATAAAATAAAATAAAAAAACTCAAAAAAAAAACTCTTAACATATATAAAAACAAAAGAATAGACAAGATGTACATAATCAAACTATCTGTATGAAAAATAAATAAATAAAATAACATAATGATAAAATAAATAAAAAAATAAAATAAAAAAACAATAATAATAAAATAGATAAAAAATAAAATAAAATAAAATAAAAAAACTCAAAAAAAAAACTCTTAACATATATAAAAACAAAAGAATAGACAAGATGTACATAATCAAACTATCTGTATGAAAAATAAATAAATAAAATAACATAATGATAAAATAAATAAAAAAATAAAATAAAAAAACAATAATAATAAAATAGATAAAAAATAAAATAAAATAAAATAAAAAAACTCAAAAAAAAAACTCTTAACATATATAAAAACAAAAGAATAGACAAGATGTACATAATCAAACTATCTGTATGAAAAATAAATAAATAAAATAACATAATGATAAAATAAATAAAAAAATAAAATAAAAAAACAATAATAATAAAATAGATAAAAAATAAAATAAAATAAAATAAAAAAACTCAAAAAAAAAACTCTTAACATATATAAAAACAAAAGAATAGACAAGATGTACATAATCAAACTATCTGTATGAAAAATAAATAAATAAAATAACATAATGATAAAATAAATAAAAAAATAAAATAAAAAAACAATAATAATAAAATAGATAAAAAATAAAATAAAATAAAATAAAAAAACTCAAAAAAAAAACTCTTAACATATATAAAAACAAAAGAATAGACAAGATGTACATAATCAAACTATCTGTATGAAAAATAAATAAATAAAATAACATAATGATAAAATAAATAAAAAAATAAAATAAAAAAACAATAATAATAAAATAGATAAAAAATAAAATAAAATAAAATAAAAAAACTCAAAAAAAAAACTCTTAACATATATAAAAACAAAAGAATAGACAAGATGTACATAATCAAACTATCTGTATGAAAAATAAATAAATAAAATAACATAATGATAAAATAAATAAAAAAATAAAATAAAAAAACAATAATAATAAAATAGATAAAAAATAAAATAAAATAAAATAAAAAAACTCAAAAAAAAAACTCTTAACATATATAAAAACAAAAGAATAGACAAGATGTACATAATCAAACTATCTGTATGAAAAATAAATAAATAAAATAACATAATGATAAAATAAATAAAAAAATAAAATAAAAAAACAATAATAATAAAATAGATAAAAAATAAAATAAAATAAAATAAAAAAACTCAAAAAAAAAACTCTTAACATATATAAAAACAAAAGAATAGACAAGATGTACATAATCAAACTATCTGTATGAAAAATAAATAAATAAAATAACATAATGATAAAATAAATAAAAAAATAAAATAAAAAAACAATAATAATAAAATAGATAAAAAATAAAATAAAATAAAATAAAAAAACTCAAAAAAAAAACTCTTAACATATATAAAAACAAAAGAATAGACAAGATGTACATAATCAAACTATCTGTATGAAAAATAAATAAATAAAATAACATAATGATAAAATAAATAAAAAAATAAAATAAAAAAACAATAATAATAAAATAGATAAAAAATAAAATAAAATAAAATAAAAAAACTCAAAAAAAAAACTCTTAACATATATAAAAACAAAAGAATAGACAAGATGTACATAATCAAACTATCTGTATGAAAAATAAATAAATAAAATAACATAATGATAAAATAAATAAAAAAATAAAATAAAAAAACAATAATAATAAAATAGATAAAAAATAAAATAAAATAAAATAAAAAAACTCAAAAAAAAAACTCTTAACATATATAAAAACAAAAGAATAGACAAGATGTACATAATCAAACTATCTGTATGAAAAATAAATAAATAAAATAACATAATGATAAAATAAATAAAAAAATAAAATAAAAAAACAATAATAATAAAATAGATAAAAAATAAAATAAAATAAAATAAAAAAACTCAAAAAAAAAACTCTTAACATATATAAAAACAAAAGAATAGACAAGATGTACATAATCAAACTATCTGTATGAAAAATAAATAAATAAAATAACATAATGATAAAATAAATAAAAAAATAAAATAAAAAAACAATAATAATAAAATAGATAAAAAATAAAATAAAATAAAATAAAAAAACTCAAAAAAAAAACTCTTAACATATATAAAAACAAAAGAATAGACAAGATGTACATAATCAAACTATCTGTATGAAAAATAAATAAATAAAATAACATAATGATAAAATAAATAAAAAAATAAAATAAAAAAACAATAATAATAAAATAGATAAAAAATAAAATAAAATAAAATAAAAAAACTCAAAAAAAAAACTCTTAACATATATAAAAACAAAAGAATAGACAAGATGTACATAATCAAACTATCTGTATGAAAAATAAATAAATAAAATAACATAATGATAAAATAAATAAAAAAATAAAATAAAAAAACAATAATAATAAAATAGATAAAAAATAAAATAAAATAAAATAAAAAAACTCAAAAAAAAAACTCTTAACATATATAAAAACAAAAGAATAGACAAGATGTACATAATCAAACTATCTGTATGAAAAATAAATAAATAAAATAACATAATGATAAAATAAATAAAAAAATAAAATAAAAAAACAATAATAATAAAATAGATAAAAAATAAAATAAAATAAAATAAAAAAACTCAAAAAAAAAACTCTTAACATATATAAAAACAAAAGAATAGACAAGATGTACATAATCAAACTATCTGTATGAAAAATAAATAAATAAAATAACATAATGATAAAATAAATAAAAAAATAAAATAAAAAAACAATAATAATAAAATAGATAAAAAATAAAATAAAATAAAATAAAAAAACTCAAAAAAAAAACTCTTAACATATATAAAAACAAAAGAATAGACAAGATGTACATAATCAAACTATCTGTATGAAAAATAAATAAATAAAATAACATAATGATAAAATAAATAAAAAAATAAAATAAAAAAACAATAATAATAAAATAGATAAAAAATAAAATAAAATAAAATAAAAAAACTCAAAAAAAAAACTCTTAACATATATAAAAACAAAAGAATAGACAAGATGTACATAATCAAACTATCTGTATGAAAAATAAATAAATAAAATAACATAATGATAAAATAAATAAAAAAATAAAATAAAAAAACAATAATAATAAAATAGATAAAAAATAAAATAAAATAAAATAAAAAAACTCAAAAAAAAAACTCTTAACATATATAAAAACAAAAGAATAGACAAGATGTACATAATCAAACTATCTGTATGAAAAATAAATAAATAAAATAACATAATGATAAAATAAATAAAAAAATAAAATAAAAAAACAATAATAATAAAATAGATAAAAAATAAAATAAAATAAAATAAAAAAACTCAAAAAAAAAACTCTTAACATATATAAAAACAAAAGAATAGACAAGATGTACATAATCAAACTATCTGTATGAAAAATAAATAAATAAAATAACATAATGATAAAATAAATAAAAAAATAAAATAAAAAAACAATAATAATAAAATAGATAAAAAATAAAATAAAATAAAATAAAAAAACTCAAAAAAAAAACTCTTAACATATATAAAAACAAAAGAATAGACAAGATGTACATAATCAAACTATCTGTATGAAAAATAAATAAACAAACAGATATAACTATATAAAACAGTGACAAGCTCATCTGGTCTGTTGCGTGACGTCATTCTCCATTTAACAGACCTAGTACAGACTATCAAACATGTTACATGCTATATCGTTTTAGAATGGTAAAAGAAGGAAATATTTCTCCTTTTAACACGCTTTAAAATGTAAAACTAAAGATCATGAATAATCGAATTGAAGGAAAAGTAAACGATAGCTTGTAGAGGGGAGACGCCGAAACGTATATAAGATTATATAAGTTAGTTTTATTAGTTAGAATATAGATGATTGACTTGTAGTGCTTCCAAATGGGTGCGTTGCTCCATGCTGGGGGTCAGAGGTTCCAATATAGTCTTCAGGCTCCAACTTCTTACAGTACAAGAGCCAAAGAGGAGAAAAAAGGCAGTTATTTTACCCCAATTTTGGTTATTTAATTGAAAACTATGTATAATTACTTGTCAAAATTGATGAGTCTGCCAAGAGAATAAAAAAATTGCTAAAATTTAAGCCCTAATAGACCTATTTACGCTTAATACTTCTAGAAATATAGCTTTTTAAAAAGCAACATTTCATAAAAATGTATAGAACGTACTGAAAGATCAGTTGTTAGTGAATTTATTTTGAAAAATCTATATCTCAAAAACTATTTGACGTACACATGTCTATAAGCACTCAAATTAATGCTAGTTTAATGGGCTATAAAGTAGTTTATGACGTTTATTTTTGTAGGAGTAGTAGTTTTCATGAAATGTGCGATTTTGCGAAAAAATGTGCGAAAAAAGGAAGTTATTTAACCCCAATTTTTGATTACTCTATTGAAAACTAGGTATAACTACTAATAAAAATTGAGTATAAGTGGGGAAAATAAAAAATGGCAGTGAGATCAAGATATAGCTTTTTAAAATGCAACATTTCTTAAAAATCTACTAAAAGATTAGTTGTTAGGGAATTTATTTTGATGTCATTAGCACTCAAATTAAAGCTAGTTTAATGAGCTATAAAGTAGTTTATGACATTTACTTTTTAGGTATAAGTAGTTTTCATGATATTTGTTAAAATAAATAGATTTATAGTTGTTTGTATAATAAGTTTCATTTATGCATAACTTTATTTCAGAAACCATAGTCAGCACTCAAATTAGAGCTAATTAAATTTACTATAAAATAGTTTATAACATTTATGTTTGTAGGAGTTGTACCTTTTATGATATTTGCCAAAATAAGTCCACAAACTGTTAATTTCTAGTTCTTCCTATAATTTTTTTTAATTTTTGAGCAAATATGTCTCTATACCCATAAGACACACATATGTCTAGTGAATTTATATTGAAAAATCTATATCTCAAAATTCATTTGACGTATAGATGTCTATTAGCACTCAAATTAAAGCTAGTTTAATGAGCTATAAAGTAGTTTATGACGTTTATTTTCGAAGGTGTAATAGTTAACATGACATTTACTGAAATAAATTGATTTATAGTTGTAAGGACAATGTTCCATTTTCTAGTGTTGTTGGTAGTTTTTAAGATCTAGAGCTGCAAATGAAAAATTAATATTTTTTTGAGATTTTGAAACAGCCGTAAAAGCCACTACCTATACATAGTAGACTCATCACTTTTTACTGATTTTATACATAGTTTTAATTAAAGTATTCAAAAAATAAATTAAAGTAATTAAATTTAATTGAATTAAAGTATTCAAAAATAAAAGCTTTTTGTTCTTCCCGGCTCTTGTACTATTTGGGATTAGACTCATTTTGACCTCAGAGTAGTATCCTTGGTCCTATCATTTATACAGCTTTCACAGCTGACATTCCAACCCATCCTAACACAATCCTCACCACGTATTCCGATGACACATGTCTATTGTCAGTGAACAATGATCCTTACATTGTATCCCAAACCCACCAATCCCACATCACCACCCTTGAAGAATGGTGCCAAAACTGGAGGATTAAAATAAATTCTAATAAATCCCACCAAATCACATTTACCCTTCGACGTAAACCCATGACTCCTTCCCCTACAATATCCTTGTATTGAATCAAAATGCTCCCATATGAGTTTTACCCTACGCCACACCTTATTTCTAATAAAGTTCCCTTACCCAGATCCGATATATCTGGTTATACAGATATCATGGATTCATATTAGACAAAAGACTCACGTGGAACCAACATATTAAACTTAATATGCAAGAGCCAAATTGTCGATTCAGCCAACTATACCGACAACTCAGCAGGAACTCTCATCTCTGAATGTATCCTCAGACCTAACTGAACCTACTAACTTGAACTTTGGGGAACAGCTAAACCTTCAAACATCAAACGTATCCAATACTTTCAATCCAAACTCCTTAGAACCATAGTCAATGCACTCTATTAAGTTTCCAACAGAACACTACAATATGACTCTCATATCCCTTTTGCCCTTTACCTTGTACCAACCTAATTCTCAAAATTCCATATAAACGTTTCTAACCACCCTAATTCTATGGTTCAATCCTTACCGATCCTTACAATCCTCCTCGAAGTTTGAAACAGCAGTGCCCAAGAGACCTTGTAAAATAAAATCAACAATTGGAGTTGTGGAAATGGTCAGGTCTCTATGAGAGGGCTGCGCTGGGATCTCAAAGAACCCTGCTCTACCCCTCCTAGAGTGGGCTCCGAGATCCTCAGGTCGAGATTATGAATATTTTATATAATCTATTTTACTTAGTTTGAATATGTTTATTTTATTTTTTGTTTAAATACATATAGGGATTTAATTTTTATTTACTTATTTTATTAGTTTTTTGAATTTTTGGTATGATTGTGTTTATTCACCACTCATTGCGCAAGTATTGTAGATTATAATATTTATCAATAAGTAATGTACTTATTGTACTGATTAAAAAGAGTTCGCTAGTGGAGGCGGAAGCTTATGCTAAATATATTCGCTAGTCCAAACATGAAAATGATCAATAAATAGCAGACTGAGCGGAAATATCCGAACATGAATATCCAATTGGGCGAAAACGAACCCCTCTTTAAAGGCGACGGCTCTCATGCATATGTTAAACAGGTGCGCGCTGTCAGACCGTCCGGCGCTTCTGAAAATTATTTTAAGTTCGATTTTTAGATGCTCCACTTCTTGAACGTAAAATATCAAATTTTGTGGTGAAGGAGTTATATATTTTTTGAAATTATATTATAAAAGTTCGTCATTAAACATAAATCTATTTTAAATAAATATTATGTCGATAAAGGTTAAAAGTAACAATAATACATTTATTTTAATTTTTTTTATGGTACATATAAAACACACTGACGTTTCGGAGTTCTCTTCCATCTTCAGTTGTCTGTACGATTTTTAACAATGCAACAATAAATAATGAATATAATGTAAAGGAGATAGGGTTGTCGTGAAAAGAGAAGAAAAAAAGTAATGACTATTCATTCCCTGCCGACGTTTCGAACATTATAGGTTTTTATTAGGGCTGTTAGGTGGGAGTGTACAGAGACTCAAATTACCAAGAAACAGTATCCACTCCCACTATTAGGCTTGATGATGGCCAACTACGTAGGTCAAAACGTCAACAGAGAATGAATAGATAGTAATTATTATTTTTTTAATTGTGAAAAGTATTCCAATAAATCCCACCAAATCACATTTACCCTTCGACGTAACCCATGACTTCTTCCCCTACAATATCTTTTAATAATTCCCCTCTTATCCCTGTCGAACAGATCCGTTACTTAGGACTACATCTCGACATACGACTGACATGGAATCCTCATACAAGACTAAAAAGACAAGAAACTGCTCGTAGATTCCGACTATTCCAACATTTACTAGACAAACGGTCTAAATTGCCAATCCATTACAAAAGACTGATCTACATGACTATTATAAGGCCTATCTGGACATACGGAGTTGAGCTTTGGGGTTCCACTAAACCATCAAATTCCTCCAGAATCCAATCCTTACAGTCCAAAATCCTCCGTAAAATCCTTAATGCTCCTTACTTTGTCACAAATCAAGTCATCCATCAGGACCTCAATATTCCATATATTGCCGATTTGGCCAGAACCAGATACCGTTACTTCCATAATAAACTTCTTAACCACCCAAATCCACTTGTTTCTAGCCTGGCTTCTCCTTCATTACCTAATAATCCTCCTAGGCGTCTGAAAATAAGATGGCCTCGAGATCTTCTCCTCTAGAAATGTTATTGGAGTTCTATCAGTGGGTAGATTCTCCACATGTTTTTATCATGTTACTATGTCACCTAGAGCAAATTTACTTGTTGTAGATCTGATGTATACAGTTGTAAATATCAATAAATAAATTATTTAAAAAAAAAAAGTGAAAAGACGTTATGTTATTTTTAATTCATAAATAGACTTATTGAGTATAGTTCTTCCATTCAATAGGTAAAGATAAACTTGTAGGCAAGGGTGATTATATTTCCTGTCATTTTATCAACAATTTCTAAAATAACGAAAAACATTTTTTTAGCATTAATACCAAATATTTTATGTTAATGTTATTGGTTAATTTCAAATGGAATGTCCATTTTTATTATATAGAAAAAAAAATGTTTGATTTATTGAATTTTGCCATTTACTACCTTTATA
This sequence comes from Halyomorpha halys, assembly GCF_000696795.3. NCBI lineage: Eukaryota > Metazoa > Arthropoda > Insecta > Hemiptera > Pentatomidae > Halyomorpha > Halyomorpha halys. The sequence continues at coordinate 352,581 of NW_027112976.1, read as the reverse complement.
TTTACAGATTATAAATGAGCTATAATTAATCCTCTCATTTTGATAATATTTACTATAATTCTAATAGATTGCACAGTATTTAGTTTGCCTCACACAATTTTCTAACAATTTATTAACAGACCTTTCTCTGGTGGTTTTGGTGGTTGTTCGGCGCCCTCATATTTACTTTTTACCTTCTGCTGGGAAAACACCCCTGATGTTTCAGCATCTGGTATTTTCTCTCCTATTACCCGAGGGGTGGCAACCTTCACCTTCTTTTCCTGGGCTCGTCTTGCGTTGTGTTCCAATAGCGTTTGTTATCCTGGTCCACCTTGCCCTCCAGGTCACCAATTAGACTTGATACCCTTTTGAGTGTGGGGGAGACCCACCCTTTTTTTTTATCGTATACAGCTCCTATGGCGTCTCCTATAGCCTATAGAAGCTACAATCTGAGATACTTTTTTCCCAAATATTCGGTGACGTTCGTCGGAATTTACAGTTTCTTTGACTATTTCACCAACTATCTCTGGGATTTTGTCCAACTAGGCTTCCAACCATGTTATAATATTACATAGTTCCCTGGTCTGTATGTTGATACATTTCTGGCATTCAACTGTGGTTTTTATTCATTTCTAAATACTTGCGGACTAGATCCTCTATTCTACTGGCTCTATCACTGGGCTTTTCTGCTTCTGGGGACTCTGGGGGGAGGGGCGGGTGTAATAATGTAAAGGAAAATTAAATAATCTTTCCTATAAACACTGACATTTCATATAATACGATCCTATAATATTATATTAGAATCTCTGCCTCTTATTTTCAAAGAACAATTAATTTCAACAGCCAATAGAGTCGATTATCTCCAATATATCAAATTGATACACTGATCTGTAATATATAGTATCATATCAATGCTTTATATACAGTAGAATATGTTTTATTCTCTTTTACCCTAGAAGGAATGATTTATATTGCCAAGAAAAACTCAGAAACTCATATGAAAGAAATTAATTACACCATATCACGCGATTGAAATATCAATTTTTAATTACAATGGTTCACCTAACCAAGTTCTAGCTGTAGGTATCTATCTACGAGCAGTCATTTTAACTAATTATCTATTTCAGCTATTATGATTATCAATTATCGAAATATAACTATAAGAAAGATAAAATGATATTTTACTAAGGTCGTGGTTGAGTTCAAAAATAACCAAAAAATACGAGTAGTCTTTGTCTTTAAAGTGGCGCGAAACGTCCGAAAATGAATAGTCGAAATTATTTTCGTCCGCAGTTCCGACCTACTCCTTAATATTCAGTTACCGTCAATCATTTCTATATATAATACTAATATTTTAGATTATCAAGAAATTGCTTGGAAGCGTAATGACACAGAAAAGCCAGGAAATTTTAATATGTAACAACCCTTTCGATATTACAAATGTCTTCGTCTGAACTGTTTGGGTACCTGATCTCTTCAAATGATGAGGGACTGATGGAAAGAGACCTTTTTCAACAGTATAATGGGTACAAGATATTAAAGTTACAAAGTCTATTAAACTAAGTATCAGCGGCGTGCCTTGTCAGCAGACAAGTCAATTATAGTTTACCCCAAACAATTGTAGCCCTTTGCGACTTTCAGAAATAAGATTCAAAAAGGGTGATGCTCCAACAACCAAGTGGAGAGGAATGGAGACCTAGCTGAAGGGAGAAGGATTTTGGGACTCGGAACTGGGAGCTAGAAGAGAAAAGGGGAAGGACTTCGACCAGAAGAAGTCCTATATGAAGAGCAGAGGAAAGATGGACTTCATGGGCTTTTAGATAGATATTCTTAGCTACGTTGGTAATAATTTACAGTGTAATAATATTTTATAGCAAACAATATTTATCTGGATCATATTATCATTTCATTTTATTGCAATCATTATATCAAATCATGTACTAAACTAAAATACATATTTTTATATTACTATACTATCATATTACCCAATACGATCCCTTATTATATTATATATTTCTATGGTATCAATATTTTATAAATAAAAAGATATATAAATGATAATCTAGTAAACATATAAGCCCTTTGGAAAATAATACTAATAATTATAATTTAAAGGACTCAAATAACTAAAATTAATATTAATATATTTGTTACATGTTCCTATTTCAAAGTCCTCTTAGGAAAAATTGCAAAAAGCCATTAAAGAATGGCAAGAGGAATCCATGAGTATGTCCAAGTGGACGTGGGTAATGCATAAATAGTATCCAATGATGAAGTATTGGAAACAGTGAATTGGAACAATTTTCAATGAATCTGGTAAAATAGACCAAGAAGTGTCCAATAGGGTAAATAAAGCAAATAGTATTTACTACCAGATATGCAATACTATTGTGGGAAAGAGGGAGGTAGGTAAGGATATCAAGCTCCATATCTTTAAAGCAATATATCTTCCAATACTATTATATGGCAGTGAAAGTTGGGTCACCCAAGACAAGTACATGAGCAGGATTACGGCTGAAATGCGATTTTTGCGAAGAATATTGAGCAAAACTAGGAGAGACAGGATAAGGAATGAAAGAATAAAAGAAGAACTTCAGATCCCCTCAGTAAAATCAGTGATTGAACACTGTCAGGTTCGAAGACATGTCTGTAGAATGGGGGAAGATAGAGAGCTAAGAAAATATATGGAGGCGTGGCCGACTGGTAGGTGACCACAAGGCAGACCTAGAAGGAGCTATATGGAGTATATCCAACGACTAGCTCTGGAAAGAGGAGAAACGCTGGCTCAGATGAAGATGCTTGCCATGAACCGAGATGTGTGGACCAAGTGGTTAGAGGTTTCTCCACGCTGAAAGGCAGACAAGAAGGATCAGAAAGAAGAAGATAAATATAATTAGATAATTACCTTACCTTAATTAATGAAAGTAATTATCCTGGCTTCTCGATTTACAACAGGTATATACACGTACTTAATATTTTCTTATATTTATTTGTATACTAATTTGTGATTTATATTAATAAGAATATATTCATAATTATGAGAGATAGTTGACCGTGGATGATGAATGAGGAGAAGATGGTTGGGGGTGCGGTCAATGAAAAACACAAATAAGTATGATTAACTTATTTTAATGTGCCAACGTTTCGGCTAGAGTTTAGAGCCATTTGTCATCACCCTCTCACACGCTATCTTCTTCAAAAAATTTTTCTACTTTTTATTTTTTATTTTCACCCTCCCGTAACGTTTTCTTTATAAAAAAAACAAAAAAAAACACTTAGTCATTGTTGTAACGGCTTTTTAATTCTGGGTTTGACCGCCATTAGCGCTGTTTTTCCATTAGACGTTTGATCTTCCAGCTAACAGGTTCGTTTTTGTTTTCTTTATTTTACTCTTTCCCCTTATTTTCTCCACTTTTATCCATTTGCCTTACCCGCGTTACAAGTTTTGTACACTATACTTATAATTTGCCTCTTTATCATCTATTATTGTTACATATATTTTCATCCTCTCAATTTTCATTTTCTTTTCATATTTTAATTTTAAATTAATAATAACTAATGTGTTCATACTTCTTTGCATTGTATAACTTTATTTTTTTAATTATTTTTTTTTTTTTATTTCATTTCCTTAATTATGTTATTTTGCCCACTCTTTCAATTACCTATGTATACATTTTATTTCATTTATATTACATTTTATTTTATTTCCCGCTTCTCTCATCACTTCATTTTATTAATTCTATTTTGTAAAATTATTCTGTTTATACTTTCTTTTTATTTATTTTTTTAAATTTTTCTATACTTACTGTGGTTGTTATCTTGTTCTGTTTTTAGCCCTGAAGAAGGCTAGAAACTCTAGCCGAAACGTTGGCACATTAAAATAAGTTAATCGTACTTATTTGTGTTTTTCATTGACCGCACCCCCAACCATCTTCTCCTCATTCAAGAATATATTCATTTTTTTCTGAATATTAGTTTTCTTATTAATTAATTATGTATACATTTCTTTGGTTTCCCTAACTTGGCCTTGATAGTTATAGACTGCGTTTACTCGGCACGTATTTTTTAGCAATATTTATTATTTAGTGTGTAGTAACGGTATGAATGAATTACTTAAAGCCTTTTTACCAATTGCCATTGAGCAAGGATGATCGGACAGATTTCAAAAGTTTTACTGAGTTTGAGTAATCATTAATCTAAATTTCCAATAAAGTAATTAGGAACGAATGTGTTCATGATGCTATTTACCAAACAATGGCAATTCGCGCATAAGCAAGCGTGAGAATGGATTATTCGAATTGGCTAGAACAAGTTGGTCTAAATTAGGGAATGTTGGTTTTCGGGCACTAGTCAAAGGGCTGCATTCACATGTTTGTTTTGAGTTCGCATTATTTTAGAACTGTCAACAGATGAATATTTATACTCTCTGTGTTTTGATTAATAATAAAATTTCCGCAACCTTAGGATTCAATAATTAACTCTTGTTTATGATTGTATATTTTAAAATTCTATCGATTCGGTGTAAATATATTGTTTCAAATCTTGTTAATACACTTTAGAAGTCTATTTTTGATTTAAGATATCACAAATATATATTTATGAAGACATTATATGTTTGTGAAATCAAAATAAAAAGTTTCTAATAACAATTCTAGAACAAGGGTTGAATTTATAGGTTAAGCATTTTTTATCATCTACAACCTACTTTAATGATATTTAAGTTCTTGTCATTTCGCCAATTTTTATATTGTTCCTTTCTAAAACGAACATAGAGTAATAAAGTAATAGCCGACAAATCTTCCTTTGTTTACCAAACTTTTGTACTAGTCTTGGATTTGCGGCATGTGGGAAGCGTGTATATAAAAATATAAATAAAGAATATAAAATATCAGTAATAAAGCTTAATTTTACCAATATATGATACATAAATAATGTAGATTTTTTAAATATAAATAAAAAATGTTTATCCCCTCCCCCATTTTTACTTGATAACAGTTTTCAATTTGCCACATTCAGTTCTAAAAATCCAAACCCAAGTGGAAACTTTTAATACTAATTTTATCTGACGTTTCAGCCAATCCGCCCATCCTCAAGGACAATCTTAATACAATTTTTTTTAAAATAATTTATTTATTGTTGTTTACAATTGTATAAAAATATATATAGGGTGTTTTTTTAAGCCCGATAGGACTTGAAATTGTAAAAAATAACACAAAAAATTAAATTGTAATCAAAATTTTTTTTTTATTCGGAAGATCAATACGTGACATTAACATTTGAAAATGATT
>NW_027112976.1:344235-346874 GCF_000696795.3 Halyomorpha halys | reverse complement strand
TTTTGTGTTATTTTTTACAATTTCAAGTTCTATCGGGCTTAAAAAAACACCCATTACAACAAGTAAATTTGCTGTAGGTGACATAGTGACATGATACAAACATGTGGAGAATCTACCCACTGATAGAACTCCAATAACATTTCTGGAGGAGAAGATCTCGAGGCCACCTTCTTTTCAGACGCCTAGGAGGATTATTAGGTAATGAAGGAGAAGCCAGGTTAGAAATAAGTAGAAGTGAGTGGTTGGGAAGTTTATCATGGAAGGAATGGTATCTGGTTTTGGCCGAATCGGCAACATGGGACATTGAGGTCTTGATGGAGGATTTGTGACAAAGTTAGGAGCACTAAGGATTTTACAAAGAAATAATAATAATATAAAATATAAATTTGCCACATTCAGTTCTAAAAATCTAAACTCTCTTGGAATATACAATTTAAATCTATATTTCTATATTTATAATCTTAACGCTTTCTTGAGACTGATTAATATTGTTTAAATAAAAAAAAACATTATCTATTTTAGTCTCAAAACATTTTTAAACATTAGTTCGACGTTTCGGCCAATGCGGCCATCCTCGGGGACAATCTTAATTCAATTTAAGAACCAAAACAATAAAAAAACTACTTCATGCAGGCTATTCTGCCCAGGTCATTTCTATCAGTCCTCAAATTAGTCAATTTTTCACACTAGATTAAAAATTGAAATTATTTGTCACAGTCAAGAGTAAAATTATCACAACAATATTTGTAAACACTCCTTAGAGTAGGAAAAAATAATTTTATTTTTTAATTTAACGTGAAACATTGACAAATTAGGGTAATTTGAGGACTGAAAGAAATGATCTGGGCAGAATAACCTTCATGAAGTAGTTTTTTAATTGTTTTGGTTCTTAAATTGTATTAAGATTGTCCCTGAAGATGGCCGCATAGGCCGAAACGTCGGACTAATGTTTAAAAATGTTTTGAGACTAAAATGGATAATGTTTATTTTATTTAAACAATATTAATCAGTCTCAAGAAAGTGTTAAGATTATAAATATAGATTTATATTGTATATTCCAAGAGGGTTTGGATTTATAGAACTGAATGTGGCAAATTTATATTTTATATTATTATTATTCCTTCGTAAAATCCTTAATGATCCTTACTTTATCACAAATCAACTCATCCATCAGGACCTCAATGTACCATATGTTGCCGATTTGGCCAGAAGCAGATACCGTTCCTTCCATGATAAACTTCCCAACCACACAAATCCACTTGTTTCTAACCTGGCTTCTCCTTCATTACCTAATAATCCTCCTAGGTATCTGAAAAAAAGATGGCCTCGAGATCTCCTCCAGAAATGTTATTGGAGTTCTATCAGTGGGTAGATTCTCCACATGTTTGTATCATGTCACTATGTCACCTACAGCAAATTTACTTGTTGTATATATTTTTATACAGTTGTAAACAACAATAAATAAATTATTTTTAAAAAAAATTGTATTAAGATTGTCCTTGAGGATGGGCGGATTGGCTGAAACGTCAGATAAAATTAGTATTTATTAAGAAATATTAACGAGTCTCTTGAAATAGTTTAGATTATAAATATATAAATATAGATTTAAATTTTTTCCCACTTGGATTTGGATTTTTAGATTCAGTTCTAGCAGTGGCAAATCGAAAACTGTTATCGAGCAAGAATGGGGCAGGACACGAACAAGACAGTTTGCTCCGTTGGTTGAAATTAGTTACGAGATCCCCTAATGGTCGTAAGAACTCACCCCCCCCCCACCTCTCCTCCTCCCGGCCTGGTTCAGACTATAACTGGAATGAAAAGAAGATGGATGAGTTGTGGCAGAACTAGAAGTTACTAGCTTGGGCAGCCTGTGGTAGATGGCAGGTCTTTTGTTCCTGCTCACTCGCTGTGACTCCTTCCTCAGTCCTCGAGTTGTGCTAATGAGCAGTTAGCCATGTCATTTCTGTAAACAGTTTGTCATCATTGATTAAGTAATGCCTCAGGCATCGTAGTTATTCTTATGCTACACTTGTAATATGGTAAATATTTTTTGTGCCTGTTTATAATAATCATATATACAAAAAAATATATAGTAAGACATCAGTACAAAGTAAAATCACGAGTCCGTTACCGAGAGATGTCCGATGAGCAGGATTTTATTTGCTTATAAAAAAAAAAATGAGTAAGTATCGTAATAAGTTTATTAATTTGGATAGATTTGTTTTTAATGGATTTTATCTCCTCATATTTTAGCAAATCTTCTTTAAATGACGTCCTCTTTCTTGTGTTGTTCTTATTATTTAAGAAATAGAGCTCCCAATGAAAAATTACTTTTTTTTAATCGCTTTAAAACTGCAAATATGGGTAGTCTTTTGTTTATGATACTATAGACACATACATAGAAAAACAAAACAGTTTAACATTGTTAATCCCAAATAACAATATGTATTCATAAATCAAATGAAATTCTATAATACTTAATTATTTCAGTGTATGTACCGCCGAAGCGAGTACAATAATAGGGATATTCATGATGTTGTGTTAAATGTAAAATGTTTTGCCATGTTAAATGTTATAACTATAAGATTGTGAGCAGAGCAACCTAATTGAAGTCATGTTAAACGTTAAATGCACAAGAG
>NW_027112976.1:341956-343475 GCF_000696795.3 Halyomorpha halys | reverse complement strand
TTTTCCATTTAACACGCTTTAACATGTTAAACCAAAGATCATGAATACACCTAATGTATACAAAAATGTAACAACGTTTCAGATAAAAACACTTTTCTTCGTAGGGGTAGTAGTTTTTTTGATATTCACATATTAATATAAATTTGGCAAATGCAAATTTGTCCGAACAACTATAAATCAATTTATTTTAGCAAATGTCATGTAAGCTATTACTCCTACGAAGATAAACATCATAAATTACTTTATAGCACATTAAACTAACTTTAATTTGAGTGCTAATAGACATCTGTACGTCAAATGGTTTTTGAGATACAAATTTTTCAAAATAAAATTACTGATCTTTCAGTACGTCCCATACATTTTTCTGAATCGGTGCTTTTTAAGAAGCTATATCTCGAAAAATATTTAACGTGAATAACTCTATTTTCTTAAAATGGATTTAGTGAATGTTAATTTTAGCTTTTATGTTCATCTTTGTGATAAAGGAGGTAGGAGAAAATTATTTTATAGTCTATATGGTTGTTATCACAATGGAAGATAACCTTCAGAAAGGTAATTATTCTCCTATAATGTATGACTATTAGAAAGATTTACTCAATAAATGACATTTATATTATAATATATTAGCAATTATGACAAATAGGAGAAAATTATATGTCATATATAGGTTTTTTGTTATCAAGTAAATAATTTATAAATAGTTCTTTGAGTGTATATGATATATATGTTGTTATAAGCACATGTTTATGGTTTTGTTGAATTTGTTTTTTAGCAGCCTGAAGATGGGGGAAGTATCCCGAAACGTTGCTGTATGATATGAAATAAACTATTATAGTTTAATAAGGAAGAAATTGTGTCATTCACTAATTCCATAAGACTCTTCCAGTTAAAGGATTATTAAACTCTATTTTCTTGTGTTATTCCTACTTTTTAAGATATAGTGCTCTGAATGAAATATTTTTTTATATCATTGAAACAGCCGCCATTTTTTATTTCCCCTACCTATACTTGGCAGACTCATCAATTTTGGCTAGTAACTATACATAGCTTTCATTAAAGTAATCAAAAATTGGGGTGAGATAACTGCCTTTCTTCTCCTCTTGGGCTCTTGTACTATAAGGGATTACTGTTACTAGGCCAATGGTTGTGCAAGGAGGTGATTTGGTCAAAATCACGCTCAATTGTCAGCCTTTGATAAAAAAAAAAAGTAACCTTCTTAGCTTCAGGTCGAATGAAAATGTTGAAAAAGGTATTATATAGGATATAAGCTCAATAATAATGTTATATTCCCTTGCAAAAATCTGATCTCCGGACTACACCTAGGGCTCGTCCCTTGGATTGTATTTTTAAAAGATCAATCTTATAATATTGAAAGAAATTAATTACGTATGTAAGATAAATATGGTTTAAAGGCATAATATCCAGAAAAACAAAGACACAAACAGCGAGGGAGATATTGAACTATTTACTTGACAGATATTTTGAGGAGAAGATGGTTGGGGGTGCGGTCAATGAAACA
>NW_027112976.1:338248-339101 GCF_000696795.3 Halyomorpha halys | reverse complement strand
GCACCCCCAACCATCTTCTCCTCATTTATCATCCACGGTCAACTAGCTCTCATAATTATGACAGATATTTTATTTACTATTAAGACTACACGTAAAATTAACTGACAAGTTACAGCCATTAAGTTGATTTCGTAAAGGTAATAGAACAAGTGCCTGTGCGCGCCTTTAGATAAACCAATCTCTTGCACAAACCATGGTTTCTATTAATGGTGGTTAGTCATCCATAGGATCCATTACATCATAACCTAATAAGCCTAGTTCTTAGATTCCATTAAGGCTATATACACTTGTCGGATTTTTTAATTATACGAGTCTATACTATAAAAATATACATAATAAGAAGAGAATTAATAATATGTTTTATAATAATATGAATCTTAGATAATAATTGTAGAGGAGAAACTCGACATCTAGAAGTGAATGTTTTAGCTTTATAATGAGTCTCATGATCGGACGGATTGCCAGATCAACTTTGTGTTTATATTAAAGACGAGTTTCCAGTTTTTATTTATAATAGGATCATAATTCTTTATTTTAAAAAAAAGTCAAATTTGGGTAGTCTTTTGTTTATGATACTATAGACACCTACTTAGAAAAACAAAACAGTTTAACATTGTTAATCCCGAAAAAACGATCCGTATTCATAAATGAAATGAAATTCTATAATACTTAATTATTTCAGTATATGAAACGCCGAAGCGAATACAATAATGTATACAAAAATGTAACAGCGTTTCAGATGAAAACACTTTTCTTCGTAGTTTTTATGATATTCACACATGAATATGAATTTGGCAAATGAAAATTTGTCGGAACAACTATAAATCAATTTATTTTAGCAAATTTCATGTAA
>NW_027112976.1:332925-334098 GCF_000696795.3 Halyomorpha halys | reverse complement strand
GATATTCAGGGTGATAGGACGAGCCCTGCCCATGGAGCCTCTTATGAGTATGGCTTGAGTCTTGGCTGCTGCCATACTCAACTTCCTCTTCTCTTTAAGTGCTTATGAACATCTGTCATCATAAATATTAAACGTAAATAATTCTATTTGGGATCATAGTTTAGCAAATTTACTCTTCTTTAAATGACGTTCTCTTAGGTTTTCTTGCGTTGTTACTACTTTTTAAGTAACTGCACGCAGATTCCGACTATAAAAGCACTTACTAGACAAACGCTCTAAACTTCCAACTCATTACAAAAGACTGATCTACATAACAATAATAAGGCCCACCTGGACATACGGAGTTGAGCTTTGGGGCTCCACTAAACCTTCGAATTCCTCTCGTATCCAATCTTTACAATCCAAAATCCTTCGTAAAATTCTCAATGCTCCTTATTTTTTTACGAATAAAACTATCCATAAAAACCTAAATGTTCCTTATGTAACCGATCTAGCCCGAACCCGATATCATTCCTTCCATTATAAACTCCTTTACCACCCAAACCCACTAGTTTCTAACCTTTCTTCCTCTTCCATTCCTGGCAATCCTCCGAGGCGCCTGAAAAGAAGATTGTAACCTTATATTGTAAACTGTTTTTAGAGTTCTACTACTTGTTAGTTTCTCTACATCCTGTATCATATCATTATGTCATTATGATCAAATTTACTGGTTGTATTTTTTATTACAGTTGTAAATATCAATAAATAAATAAAATAAAATAAAAAAAGAGATTTCACATAACTAACACTGATTTATGTAATTGCAACGGACAAATTTGACAAACATTTAATCACTTACTTTTTAACTGCATCCTTTACGAGCAAAAAAAGATTCAATTCAATAAAAACCTATACGTATATAACGCACGGAGATCTGAAGTCTTCGTAAAATACAAAAAAAGAACTGGTACTCTTCATCTCTAATATAGAGTAAGCCCAAGTGTTGTACCTCTTATATAATAAAAATTTCTTTAATAATGTTTCCTTCTAGGTCAAGAGTTAATTCTCACATCTGCACTTTATTTATACTTATTTATTTACATTACCAATTCACTTTTAATTCTTGTTATCAATAGATAAGATAACAATAGTATTAAATAATTAGTTGCTTTCTCTTTTTTTTTTTTTTTTTTT
>NW_027112976.1:330226-332790 GCF_000696795.3 Halyomorpha halys | reverse complement strand
TGATAAAATAATATATACAATATTTACACAATCGACCTGAGGATCCCTGAGCCCACTCTATCCCCCACGTGTGAGGGGTAGAGCAGAGCTCGAGAGATCCCAGCGCATCCCTCTCATCGCAGTTGCTTTCTCTAACCACATGTTCTAATTCATCATTAATCATTTTAGCTATTGTATTTTATACTTCATTTATTATTTGTTTTATTTTTTTGTTTGGTTTATTGTTTTTGCTATCTTTTCTTTTAACATTGTTACTATAGTACTCTAACACATTCTATTGTTAACTTCACATTGCATACATATAGTAGGTTTCGCATGGAGTACGTACACTTTTTTTAAATAAACTCCTTCATGTTACTATTCATGAGAAAAAGAAAATATATATAGAGCGATAGTCCCCAGAAGTGCTCCCAAACCCCCAGGACTACCTAACAACAGTAATAGAATAAGTAATTATCTGCTACATCTGGATTCGAACCCCGATCCTTGAAGATAATAGTACAGTATCTTACTACTTTTTTTTCGATCCCTCTAAAACAGAAAAAAGAAACATTAAATTAATAAGTCGCATTATGTATGATTAAATAATTCAGATTAAATATTACTTTTTTCTGCCATTGGTACTTGAAGATATACGGTGAAATACTTGGGAATACGACTTGAAAATATTTGGAGGTGAGGGGCCTCCTCGTTATGACTAAACAGCTTACCACTGAGCTACCATGCTCCTTTCTATATCGTTATACCTAACATCAAGAATACGAACTGAAATTGGGCACCCACTAACTTCTCTGAAACACACAGCGTTAAGGAACCGATGTTTTAAACTTGCTGCTAGGGTTTGGCTTGACATTTAGCTTTCGTTGCTAATGATTCTAGATTTTCTAAAAAGTTTTATTTATATAGGTCAAATTTTTGCACATACTTCTTCAAGACTAAACAATGAGTTCTGAAAATACATAAATTAAAGAATCAGTTGTGGTATAATATGAAAACATGGATAACGAGTTGAGAAACAGCGTCCATTCCAAGAGAAGAATTATTATTACATAAGCTGAGAATTGGCAAATGGGTCGTACCCTCTAGCAAGTTACATCATGGTACCGGCTATCGCTTGGCAAATAATAAATTTAAATATTACAGAAAATATGGTAAATAATATTATGGCACGTGGAAGGGGAGGGTCCCAACAACTATGTATGTAGGTATTTGAAAGGGAATGTTGAAACTGTAACTGGACCGTGAGCATTTCATCTAAGAGTTTATATATTTATACATTTTTATTTTATATCTGCTCATTGTAAAGCGTACTTTAGTCTGAATAGGTGGTATTTTTATTTACTTTTTTGTACTGTTATATTTTTGTTAACTTCTTATATTTCATTTTATTTTTAATATTAGATGATGGTCAGGGTTCCGGTCAAAAAGAACAAATAGTTTTCAACTATTTATTATCCGACGTAATTTATATTCAATTTGTATTTAGTGTTTCCTAAATTATAAAATTATTATAGTTATTATTATTACAATTTTTTATATCTTTTTTGTATTACCTTTCATTTTCGTAATATTCGTATGCCTATTTCTTGTATACGCGACGTATTTGGAAAAGACACCTCCACTCCTCCACGCTTCCTATTTATTATCCAAGTCAATGTAGCCAATCGTCTTGAACAGCTAGGTGATCCTGATTTATTCTTTGCTCATTTATTATCATTTAATATTATAATTTTATTTTTATTTATTCTTTCACCGCCTTTATTTAATCTCAACTTTCTTCTTCATTTTCCATTTCTCAGTGTTTTTTTCTGTTGTTTTTTTTTTCGTTTTATATGCGTCTCCTGTACTTTTTTTAACTATATAGTTTACTTAATTTTTAACAGGAGATGCACCTCCAAAATGTTCAAAACGTAATAGCAATCTGACCGTCAAACACATTTTAGAAGAATGTCCTCACTACACATCAACTCTGTGTTACAAACCAGTTAGGGTTACCAAAAAATGTCCCAATGGCGTTGAGAAACGACGAATCTGTAATTGTAAAAGTCATTAAATTCATCCATCAGACTAACTTAATAACCAGCCTTTAATTATTATAATTATCTCTTTAGCTTGCCTTATTTTTAAAATTAGAACAGTCAGTTATCTGCTTTTCACCATCCTTTCCAATATCGTAAAGATTATTAAACAAATTATAATTGCCACAAATTTAATTATAATTGGTGCGGATCAGTACACCATACCAAAGCTATGACTAAAACAACCAGGCCTTACGGCGTTGATGACCAGGCTGTTAAACGCCCTCTGAAAACTAACAAACAACTTATTTTTTTATTCTTTTCATTGTTTATTCAAGTTTATTTTATATTAATACCTTATATTTTATTTTTTCGTTCATTTTATTTGTATATATATTTTTTCATTTATTTTTACATAATATTTATGCTATGTTAATTTATCTTTTTTGTATCTTGTTGTTCAAACATCCCATAGTAAATAGTTGAAAACTATTTTTTTCTTTTTGACCGTAATTCTGACCATCTTCTTCATATTTTAAATTATAC
>NW_027112976.1:309191-329475 GCF_000696795.3 Halyomorpha halys | reverse complement strand
TATATATATATGTATTGGTGGATGGATACCATCAATAAATAGTGTGTTAATTTGATGTTCAGGGCTATATATATTCTATTACTCACCATTAAAATTTTCTTTCACATCTTTTTTAAAATTTATTTTGTATAATTTTTACCTTTACAATATTACATTTTACCTTCTATCAGGATCAATATACTTAATTTATTTTTATATGTATGTTTATTATTATCTTCTTTATATATTTTTTTGAACTAAGGGTGTTATCTATTTTTGTTTTTGTCAGCCCTGATGAAGGACTGAAATGTAGGTCGACACGTCGGCACAAATAAATAAGTTTCGTTTATTTGTATTTTTTTTTTTGCTGACGGGGGTGCGGTCCTTATTCTCCTCAAAATAATAAAGAATTTGATGAATTAAATAAATTAGATAAAAGGTATCCGATTTGAACGGGATAATCAAAGACGCGATGTTTCCCAAATGCATTACGGCTTTATTAAAAAGTTACCACCAGAGGTAGCAAAAATTGGCTATAGCTATAGTTGCCATGGATACGAGCCTTATTCATGAATGGACCATTGATAACTAAATATCGTATCCATGGCAACTTTAGCTCTTAGTTTCATAGTTGCCCAACTCTACTCAACAGGAACTAAAATTATATTCGTTATTTTGAACTACAGAAACACTTTTAAGATGGCGATTGAAAGTTGAATAATGCTTACTCCATAGCATTTTTTTTTTCACTTTTCCAAATAGACGATGTACCAATAGTACAAGAGCCCAGGGGGAGAAAAAAGGCAGTTATTTAACACCAATTTTTGATTACTTAATTGAAAACTAGGTATAATTACTAATCAAAATTGAGTATAAGTGGGGAAAATAAAAAATGGCAGTGAGATCAAGATATAGTTTTTTAAAATGCAACATATTTTAAAAATATACTGAAAGATTAGTTGTTAGGGAATTTATTTTGATGTCATTAGTACTCAAATTAAAGCTAGTTTAATGAGCTATAAAGTAGTTTATGACCTTTACTTTTTAGGTATAAGTAGTTTTCATGATCTTTGTTAAAATAAATTGATTTATATAATAAGTTTGATTTATGCATAACTTTATTTCATAAACCATAGTCAGCACAAGCAAATTAGAACTAATTAAATTTACTATAAAATAGTTTATAACATTTATCTTTGTAGGAGCTGTACCTTTTATGATATTTGACAAAATAAATCCACAAACTGTCAATTTCTAGTTGTTCCTATAATTTTTTTAATTTTTGAGCAAATATGCCTCTATACCCATAAGACACACATATGTCTAGTGAATTTATATTGAAAAATCTATATCTCAAAATCCATTTGACGTATAGATGTCTATTAGCACTCAAATTAAAGCTAGTTTAATGAGCTATAAAGTAGTTTATGATCTTTATTTTCGTAGGAGTAGTAGTTTTCATTACATTTGCTAAAATAAATTGATTTATAGTTGTTCAGACAAATTTTCATTTGTAAAATTTATATTTACATGTGAATATCATAAACACTACTACCCCTACGAAGATAAGTGTCATGAACTACTTTATAGTAAGTTAAATTCCCTTTATTTTCAGTGTCGGCAGAAATATGTGCGTATTAAGGGCCCAGAGATATAATTTTAATTAAATTAATCAAAAATTGATGTGAGATAACTGCTTTATTTCTTCCCGGCTCTTGTACTATTATTATCTGTTTAAAATAGGCAAGTATAACAAGTTTTACGCAGGTACTCATAGAACCACATGCATATATTTATATTTATTAGTACAGCTTGTAATAAATTTCCAAATTTAATTAAAATAGGAAATTTATTTTAGATCTAAATTTCTAAATTGGCGCAAGGAGCCAACTAAATTTAGAAAAAATGATAATGACTCGTAAAAAAAATTGTTTTAATGATTTCACTGAGGCAGAAAGACAAAATTTTTTTTTACTGTGACGCTCATTAGAACTTTTGAGGAGTAATGATGGGAAAATTAATGATCCAAGTTTCGCTTTTTTTTCCAAGAGGGTAGCACTTTCCATAATTAGGAATTAGATGGTAGTGGGTGATTTTCTGATAAAGATGAACTTTCTATGTTTTGCAAGTTCTAAAACATTAGAGATGATTTAATACAATTCGAAAACATAAAAAGTGGATTATATTACGAAGATCAGTGGTAAGGCACTGTGCTACTAACTCCAAGGACCCGGAATCCTGCTTTGGGAGCTCTCCTCTTATTAACCCAGCCTCATAAAGGTGGATCTAACCTATCACCTCTTTGCACAACCGTTGGACAAGTAACACTTCTTCCTTACAAAGTATCGTACCCTTCATAGGTTGCAGCGGTATAGATTTAATTTTATTTTTATTTTTTTTTTATTATAATAATAATGAAGACCTAACGAACCAAAAGGTTCGATCCTGATACCACCAATCGCTCTCTACATACGACATTCCAGTGTTGCCCCTCCAATCCCAATTCCACTAAATCAGTTTTAACTTAATCCTCCCATATACGTTTCGGTCTACCCCTCGGACCCCGTCGGTTCAGTGTTTATTAACATTTTAGGGATCCGCTCGTTACTAAGCCCGACAACCTTACACACCGCAATGCTACATCTTGAATTATATTTACCGGATATAGTCACTCACTTAATTAAGTGTTGTGCAACCTTCTAAATTCGCCCGTTAATTCATCCGTTTATTTACGTAATACTTTATTTTCTAAAACCTTAAGGTGCTGTTCATCCCTTAGTTAGAGGCCACGCCTCACATCCATAAAGAACAGTGGGAAGGATAATAGTTTTGTAAATTCTAATTTTTATGTTTTTGGGTAGAAGGCATAAGCTAAGCAGTTTCAAATTGACAAACACAAGCATTTTCCGCCATTAACCTGGCTTTTATTTGATAACCAATTTCGTTTTTTCTCGTTACCGTATAACCTAAATACTTAAACATGTCTATCTATTCAAACGTATTTTCTCCTATATTTATACCTCATTAATATATTAATTACTCACGTTTCTACTGCTAACCATGTACTTTGTTTTATCCGTATTTATTCCAAGACCAAGTACCTTACTGCAGTTTATTAACGTGGTTGTATTTAGTTCTATTGTTTCTTTGTCCTCGCCCAATAATACCAAATCATCAGCATACCCAAGCACCGGTATTTTAGCACCCAAAGTTAAACCCTTTTCGATATTCATCACATTTTTAAATTTGTATAAATACGTTTCTCAAATTACTGAAATTTCCTGTATGTTATAAATTATATTTATTTTTTATTTGTTTTTTTATTGATAGATTTATTTATTGATAGATATTACAATCTGCCACACAGTTGTGGGCAATAGGTAATATTGATGAATGATCTCATACATACTAAAAAAAAAAACTCTCTTAAAATATATACAAACAAAAGAATAAACAAGATGAATATAATCAAACAATCTGTATGAAAAATAAATAAATAAAATAACATAATGATAAAATAATATAACCTCTAGTCACATTTACACTCTAATATACAATATTTACACAATCGACGTGAGGATCCCAGCGCATCCCTCTCGCCACATCACTGGTAATGAGCCAGTGGAGGCTGAGCAAGTGCGCTAAAGTTATAAATTATTATTACCCTTTAATGTTTCTGTACTTCTTAAATTAAGTTTCAGTCTTGCCACAACATTAGGCAATAATTAACAATGATAAATAAACAAATTCTTACCAACATTAAAAAAAAATACGTTAATAAAAAAAAAATAATAACAATATATAAATAAAATCTCTATTTGTATATCAATTGAAAAAAAAATAAAATGAACAAAACGTAAAATAAAATACGTGTACTGAACTAAATACTGAAGAAATAATAAATAAGTAAAATGAACATAATCAAACCAGGATATAGTGAAATAAGTAATTAATATAATATAACGAACTAACATGACTATAAAAAATAATAATAAAATGAGCACCAATAACGTTTAAACTATTATGTACAATATCCAAAATATGAACCTGATAGTACAAGAGCCGGGAAGAAAAAACTTAGTTATTTCACCCAATTTGTTTTATTACTTTAATGAAAATTATCTATAATTACAAGTCAAAACTGATTAGTCTGCCAAGTATAGGTAAAGGGAATAAAAAATGGCAGCTGTTTCAAAACCTTAAAAAAACATTAATTTTTCATTCAAACCTGTATTTCATAAAAACTACCAACAACACAAGAAAATCTAAAGGAACATCATTTAATGAAGAGTAAATTCGCTAAAATATTAGCCCTAATAAAGGCATTTACGTCCAATAGTTCCCGAGATATAGCTTTTTAAAAAGTAGCTTTCTTAAAAAGTACTGAAAGATTAGTAGTTGGTTAATTTATTTTGAAAAATCTATATCTCAGGAACTATGTGACGTACAGATGTCTATTAGCACTCAAACTAAAGCAAGTTTAATGGACTATAAAGAAGTTTATGACCTTTACCTTCATAAGAATAGTAGTTTTCATGATATTTGCTAAAATAAATTGATTTATAGTTGCTCGAACAATAAGTTTGATTTATGAAAAACTTCATTTCAGAAACCACAGGTCGTACAGATGTCTGTTAGCACTCAAATTAAAGCTAGTTAAATTTACTATAAAATAGTATATAACGTTTATCTTGGTAGGAGTAGTAGTTTTTATGATATTAGACAAGATAAATTTACAAACTGTTAATTTCTAGTTGTTCGTATAAAATATTTAATATTTGAAAAAATATAACTCTAGACCCATAAAACGAATATATGTCTGCCAACACTCAAAATAAAGGAAATTTAACTTAATATAAAGTATCATATGACACTTATCTTCGTAGGGGAAGTAGTGTATGATATTCACATATGAATGTAAATTTGGCAAATGAAAATTTGACCGAACAACAATAAATCAATTTATTTTAGCAAATATCATGAAAACTACTACTCATACGACGATAAACGTCATAAACTACTTTATAGCCCATTAAAGTAGCTTTAATTTGAGTGCTAATAGACATTTATACGTCATATAGTTCCTGAAATATAGATTTCTCAAAATAAATTAACTAACTACTAATCTCTTAGAACGAATTTTTTTTTAAATGTTATGTAATTGTACATAGTTTTTATAAAAGTAATAAAAAATTATGAAATAACTGACTTTTTTTTTCCAATTGAGCTCTTGTACTGTGAGGATCCCCGAGCCCACACTATCACCCACTCATGAGGGGTAGAGCAGGGCCCGTGCAGATCCCAGTGTAGCTATCTCACCACGGCACTGCCCTGTTATTAGATTAGTACTATTGTCCTGTTTTTATGATAACTTAAATAAAATATCGATATTTTTCAACATTCCACACTACCCATCCAACATCGATTTGAAAAAAAAATCGAGGAGTTCTTCCTACCTTTAGGCATGAAATAGGCCAATGCACTTTCTTGATACATAACACCATACGATAGGTTCCCAGTTTCGTAAGCGAAATACTACTGGTCGAACACCGCGACATCGTCCGAAACCGTCATGGATCGAAATTTCGTCATTTGAGGTAATTACTTCCGTCAGAGGCAATTATTCTACTCACGCACCGTAAATATCTGTCTGCCAAGAACCTCTCCAACTGATTATATAATTAGCATTCTACATTATTGTACATTAACTTCTTTTATTATACAATTTTTTTTTAAAATGGTTAAAAAAATGCATTAATCATATTTTAACCATCTTAAAAAAAATGCATAAATCATATTTATTGAAATTAATTTTGGTATAATCCAAGGAGAAAAGTATAATAAACCAAATGATGTAAAAAAGTGGAACTGATTATAAAAATTATTAAAATTCTTATTCGTTGTTTTATACTGCCGATATATCATAATTCTACTGGTAAATATTTTGGAAGTATGAATCAATTCAAATTAACACAATAAATAGATTTACAGACAAACAAAGGAGCATTTTACACAAAATTCTAACGTAATATTTTAGTGTTCAAAATTTTGACTTGTCACATTGTATCTCCACTCAGTAATTGTCAATTATCACAATTGATATATTAAACATAATTAAATTAATTGTTATCTTAAAATCATAATTTAAAAAAACTATATATTATATTAAAATTTTATTATGATTATACCCATAATACCATTTATATGATCATAGGTATAATATCATTTATATATAATATAAATTTTAAAGTACGTATCACACTTTTCATACGACATTTATATTATACATATATATTTTTCCTTTATATAACACACCAAGGTTTTGGAGTACCCCTCCGTCTTCAAGGTTCTCTATAACAATGCAACAATAAATTATAAGTATAATTTAGCTATTTTTTTTCTTCTGAAAATATTCCTTTCTTTATATAATATTTCAAAACGTTCTGCAAATCATTTTTTTTTTCGGTATAGTAATATAATATGCAGTTGTTGTTATTATATTTAGAATTATTTTCATTCCAGCAATCATTTGTACGTTGATGGATTCTATCTTTTATATAATATCAACTCTCTCCATAATATTTTCCGTGCACATAAGAAAGTTGATTTATAAGCTATTTAGATGAGATGGTCAGGGCTGCGGAAGGAAAACTACGTTTCGACCTAGGTTGTAGGTCACCATCGGGCCAACAATAAAAAGCTTCAAAAGTTAAAAGAATGGTCAAAAAAAAAATATAACATAAAAAAGTTATTGTGAATTAAGTGGAAAACACACAATTTAAAACAGTTAAGTAAAAATTTAAATTTACATTTAAAACTTTTAAATAGACCAACTTTAAAAAAAAAAAAAAATTAATAAGAACTCCACTAACGCCTGTTGAAAAGAGTCGATACTTAGGACTCCATTTTGACAAGAGACTTACATGGAATGCACACACAAGACTGAAACGACAAGAAACTGCTCGTATATTCCAATTGCTACAGCACCTACTTGACAAACGCTCTAAACTTCCCATTCATTACAAAAAAATAGTATTCACTGTGATAATCAGACCAATTTGGAAATTTGGAATTGAGCTCTGGGGCTCAACCAAACCATCAAATTCCTCCCGCATCCAATCCTTGCAATCCAAAATCCTACGTAAAATCCTTGATGATCCTTATTACGTTACAAATAAACTCATTCGCAAAGACCTTAACCTCTCATTCGTTGCAGAATTGGCCCAAAACAGATATGCGTCTTTTTATTCCAAACTCCTTAACCATCCTATCCCAATTATTCTTAATCTTCCATCATTAAAAATCCCTAATAATCCTCCGAAGCATCCGAAAAGAAGATGGCCGCGGGACCTTCTATTTAAAAGTTTTAAATAGACCAATAACCCACCTAAATTAAATTGTAAGTAATAAAAGACTATAATACCTTTTTTAATTATTAATTAATATAGTAGGCTGTGGCTACAACGTAGGTCGAAATGTAGGCTCAATATTAACAAATCCTTTTTTTTTTCCTTCTTGTTGAACTGGGCATCTTCAAATTAACGATCAACAGTTCATATACATATATACCCTCTAATTTTCTTTTCACTGATTTTTTTGCTGCAATATAATTAATCAATTAGTTTAGGTTTATTTGCGACAATTTTACTTATTTAGTCATCATTATTCTTATTTTTAAATATATGTATTTTTAGTTTAGTTTATTATTGTTATTTTTACCTTGTTTCCCACTTTTTTTGGTAGTTACGGATGGATTGTATTAAAAAAATACTACAGCGCTACTTTCAATTTACATTTATACTATAGTAAGTTATTAACTATAGTAAGGTTTTGTAAGTAAGGTAAATTTGTTTTGTTATATTTTTTCTTCATATGGAAAATCCGTTCGAATTATAAAAAAATAAAACATAGCTTTGACACTACTAATGTGCAGTAGAAAGGACTCGTTTAAAGGAAGTAACACAGTGAAATGTTTTTACACAAAGGAAAACTAAAATCAAAGAGTAAAGATAGCATGATTCCGGGGCCTCTTGTTTTTCTAGGAGAAACTTTTTTTTATTCAGATAAAGTAAATCTGAATCATAAAATACATTATTCAAAGAATTTTTTAATATTTTAATTTGCGTTTGTCTCTTCTAATTTTTATCAATATATCTGTTGACAATAGCAGTAGAAACGATATCAATTTTGGATATATAGATATAGGAGGAAATTCATTTGAACAGGTTTTTAGGTATTTAGGTTATACGGTAAATAGGAAAAGAAATGACCCAATAAAATAACTATTACAGACAATATATGGCGTAGCAAATACTGCATTAACGATTCAAACTCGATTTTCACAAAAATGTAAAGTAGTACACTTCGAATCTTAAAACCTTCATGAGAACAATTTTGTCCCACTCAGTCACCACCACAGTTTATTTGGTAGATAAGGTGTGACAGTGCACTAGCTAAGCATATACACGTAGCTGTTAATGTGACATTAGCCTCACTACTGTTACATGTCTAGTAAACTGGCATACCAGTACTGACCTGGAACAAAAGTTATTAATATGATAACTATAATATGATAGAAACTATTATAAAGTTATATAATGAATGTAAACGAGGCTTTATGTTGTTTTTTTGCGCCTACCTGTAGACAGTTCTTAAAAGCTCATTAATTTTTTACAGTTTTATAGGACAGGATTTAACTTTAAAACGCTTTGTCGTATTTGTTATAAAAAATTTTCTCATTATTAAGGCTGTTAAGTCATCTTTATGTTTTATTAATTTCATTGTAAAAATTTTGACTGAGGGGCAGTCCATCACCGTTATATAACTATATCTACAAATTTTGATTTACCTTTATATACATGCTTATCGCTTATAATTGCCCACGCTCAGAGGAAAAGGGGGAGAATTAAAGTAAAAAAAAAATTATGATCGCAAAAAAGAAAACCATTAATAAAAAATAAATTTTTCCTTAGGCGCCACGTTAATTTTTTTCCTTGGAAATAACGGAACACAATATACCCCTATACAAACCATTATCGAACTATGACCACTGGTGAATACCTCAACATGTAGATTACAGTAAGCCTATAAGTGATACCAGCCCACCCGAACCCGAATTATCGTAATATTAATTTAATAACAAAAAAAAAGTAAATTAACAAGTTGAAAGTAGTGTATATGCATAAGAAAGAACAGTTTAAGTTTAATAGTAAAAATAAATATATGTACACAGAATGTAAATGGAAAAAAAAATTTCTCATCAATTAATAAAACGATTAAAACTTATAGGTTGACTTAAACTTAACTTAAATGATTAATCTTATTAACTAAATTTACATTATTATATAAAACCCCACGTTGTCTTCCGATGTATTCCTTCCACAAGGTTGTCCGATATATCTTTTTTTGGCTACTGTCTCACCTTCCCCAGAAGTATGAAGATGACTCCTGCCACACTCTTCTATCCAGGACATGCTGAAGAAACGTTGCTACGCCCTCCACTAATCCTCACTTCTAGTGTTAATGACCGTCCATTGAAGCGGAACACCATTATTTTGTTAAACAAAACACACACAATAACACTTCTCATATGGTGATATTTCGATTCAAACAGCTAAGACACAAGGTCTGATAAACAATTTCCACATCATATTGAACAATCGTAACGTGCTCAAAAACCAAACAGTCACCTTCACAAAACCATGCTCACTTGTCTAAGCATATATCACTAGTGTTTTTATTTTTTCACTATGACAACCGTAATACTACCCGGGAAATTCCTGAACATTTATCAAAAAGCCTGGTCTCAATTGAATGAATAGTATGGCAGTGCAAGTTCAGACAAACAGATACTGATTTTTTATATATTAGATACATACATTAGGTACATATATATTTATTTATGAATGGAATATGGTCCGAGTGCGGTCAAAAGAACTCAAATAGTACATAATTATACTATTTTATTGAGCCAACGTTTCGCCCCACGTTGCAGGGCTTCGTCAGAGCTAAAAAAGATACAAACACTTGACATAGTTACAAAAAAGGAAAAACATGAGTGGAAAATAACAGGGGTATACAATGAAAAGTAAAATATAATAAGAAAAATTAAATATTGTAAACAGTGAATGAAAAGGGTAATAGTAACCGATAGATAAGAGATAAAATAAGAGAAGAAATATTAAAGAAAGTACAAATTAAGAGATGAAAAAAAGAAAAGAATAAAATCAAATGATGAGACAGAATTCATAACTGTTTTGACGGGAGTCAAAGTAAGAGTGAGCCGTTTGTATTGGGAGGGGTGGGGATGGCAGTTTAGCACGCCACAATAACGAAAATAATTTAAAAGTAAACATTGTAAAAAAAATTTTAAATTAGGTAAACAATAATTAGTAATATACATTAGGGGTATTCATGATGTTGTGTTAAATGTTATATGTTTTACCATGTTAAATGTTATAAGTATAGGATAGTGAGCAGCCCTATTTGAAGTCATGTTAAACGTTAAATGCATAAGAGCCCCTAGCGGATTTTCTCAGCAACTTGTTGTATAAGCCTTTATGTTTATAACCTTCCTTCCAGACCCTCATGTTATTGTTTACTTCAGTTTTGATTTAAGTAATTAATTAAAACATGCCTAGAGTGAGTGAAAAGTGGAATTTGTGTGAAAGTTTAGCTTATGAGTGTCTTATTGATCTTCAAACTTGAGAAGAAGAGAATGAATATGAGCTAATTGACAACTGTATTGAAAGTCACAACAACTAATATGGCGGCGATCTCAACTGGTCTATTGTGTGACGTCATTTTCGATTTAACAGACCAAGTAACAGACTCTCAGCCATGTTAAATGTTATTTCGTTTTACCACGGCAAAAAAAGTCAATTTTTTTCGATTTAACACGAGTTTTTCCATTTAACTCGCTTTAACATAGATCATGAATACCCCTATTATAGAGAGGGAGAAAAGATATTTACAAAATTAAAAAAAAAAAAAAAAAAAAAACGCACCCGGACCATATTCCATTCATCTATACACACGGTCAATCAATAATCTTCCAATATTTATTTTTCTTTTCTTATTTTTATCAATTTCGGTCGTAAGTTTTTTTTTATCTTTACATGTATAAGTTATGCTTTTATGTATTCAGATTGTATTTTTTTCTCTTTTCTTTTAAATACAGTATCAATAAGTAACCAATAAAAGCCGTTTCATTTATTATTGCTATTATCTATTGCTATTGAACTATATTTGTATTGTTTTTTCACAAGACCAAAAGTTATGGCATAGTTCTTGTTAGGTGAATTCTATTATCTGAAGAACTCCCGAACACTCATCTTAGGGGAACGAATTTGTGGTTCCGATTTGAAAAAAATATCTCCTTTCTCATTTCAGAGATAGCATTATTTTCAAATTATCAGGAGCCTTTCTCATCTCCATCTTTTATCCTTTAGAAGAGGGCTTTCAGCAAAGCCGTTTTCTCACTCAGATAAGATTTTCCCTCGTTCATGGAACAGATTCTATAAGGAAAGAACATAAGGATTTTCTCGTAAAATATGCCTGCTTTCTTATATTAAAAACAGAAATATAAACCTCTGAGATGTTTGTAATGTGAGAAATTAGATTTCTAATTTCACCAATGCTATACCTTTTTTTTTTTTTTTTTCAAAACCCCTTCAAAATTTTAATGGCGTATTTATAAACAATGAACTTTCTCCTTTTTCTGTAGAACATCTACATTTTAAGGAGTATTTTGGAGTGTATTATTTTTGTTGTCAGAATTTATAAAAGTGTATAATGTGTTGGGGCACATATTATTTCTGAATTTAACAAACATAAATCTAATAAAAACTTAATCCTAATACTACGTGACCTTACGTAGCGTGTTGCCGACGCACCGGAGGGGGGGCAGGTGTTAACGTGTTGAATAACGGATTCGTACAGTACTGAAGTGAATCGAAAAATTTGATGTGTCGTCACTTGATGAACTCCGGTACAGTAGGCAACTCGAACAATTGATGCAGCTCCGGTGGCCTCTTCCTCCTCCACGATTTTCCTCAACATCTGAATCCTGAAAAGTTTGAAGAAGGCGCTGGGTTCCATCTGATATGTGGGTAAACAATGGTGCCCCATATAGTAGTGCTGGTCTCAGAATACTTTTGTATATCTGCAGCTTCAATCTCAATGAGAGAGCCGGAGAAGTGAGGAGGTGGTTGAGACGATATGACTTTCGTCTTACTGTTCTTGCCTTTTGATATAAATGAGCAGAAAGCTTAAGATGACGGTCTAGCTTTACGCCCAAATATACGATTAAGCGGATAATAAAGTGGTGGGAACCCTTGTTTCATTTCTGCTTTCCGAGAGTTTCATACATTTTGTTTTGTTAATTTTGTAGAAAGTCCATTAAGAGTTGTTTGCACCAATCTCCGGTAAAAATAAGATCTGTGTAACTCAGATTTGCCCAAGAGTTTAGTATAGCTCCGTTGGCTTAGCGACCTGCATCTGGTCTACAGTTTTGATAACCAGGTTCCCAGAGTTATCTAAACTGAGATAACTGCCAAACTCTGCAATTCCTATCACTAATTATAGAAATTGTGGATCGAATTAAATTTAACAGTCCAAATAGCTGAAAAAATCCTTCATCCCACCACTGCAAAAAGAGATTTAATCGTGAACGGAATATTTTTATTTTTTCCATAATTACCTGAGCAACTAATTCTTTGAAGTCCTCGTCGCCTCTCTTCTCAGTTAGTTGATATATGAAAGGAAATATATAAAAGGAAAAAAAAGTTAAATAGTAAAAGGAATAATGGAAAATGAATATTTTAATTTAATAAACATTATTTAAAATTAAAGTTAAGGAAAAAGTGAGAAGAAAATACATATAATTGATGAAACATGTAAGTCAAATGCTATAATGAAAGAAATGGAATTGTATTTATTAATTACTTAATTTTATGATTACTTTTAATTTCTAAAAAATCCCTTTTTCTTCTAAATAAACCCTTCTTTCATAGGGATACTGTGGAAGATAAAAAATATATATGCATATATACACAAATATTCAACTGTTATTTTTTCTGAAATAACAAATAATTTGAGAACCTTTGAAATAATTGTAGCTGTGATCTTAATTTCTAAAAAAATGGGATATCAAATTAATTGATTTTTTGTAACTTAAAAATCGAAAAAAAAACCGAAATTTTACATTAAAGTCTCATTTTATATATATGTTTATTTATGTAATAGGATTCGTATTAGAATGGGCATCATATTCTATGTTTAAAACTATCTTAATACCGAAAGCTTTAGATCACTATTTAATAATCATGTAAAATAAAGTTTTGAAACCCAAACTCTTTTTAAAATGTTCAAATATTTACTTCAACAACTTCCAAAAATTAAATAGCTCTGAGCTATAGAAAAAGTATTACAATAAATTGAATGCATTTAATAAAAATTAATAAAAAAGTTTTTTTTTTTTATTTTCGTCTGAAAATGTACTTTTCCACCAGCAAATGAAATGTTCTGAGTTGACATGAGGGAGAAAGCACCTAGTGGTGCATCCTCCTGACTTTGAGTAAATTATTTTATTATACTACAAGGTCCCGCAACCAACTCCTCTTCAGCCTACGCCGAGTTACGTCAGGAATGTCATTCGTTGCCATCTGTCGTATAAATTTATTGAAATGTCCATGTAGCGTGTTGTGAAACCGTTTGTAAGTCATATGAATGTGGTCCGTTACAGTCGGAATCCGTAGGTCGGTGTGAATGGTCTCGTTTGAAACGTAGAGTGGTGAGTTCGTTGCCAGTCTTAAAAATTACAATTGAAAAGTTTGTATTTTCAGAATTTGTGTCTTTTTAGCAGGTCCATAAATTTGGCAGGCGTAATTCCATATGGGTTTTAGTAAGTAATTGTATACGTTAGGTTTCTGTCTTAGCGATAATTTAGAACGTCTGTGTAGTATAGAATACATTGCAGACTCAAACGGCTGAAGTAGCTTTAGATAAAATCGTTTCACGAAGCGAGTACAACTCATAAATAGTATTTTTATTAGCCAGGACAGAGTTTGCTTTAAAATGCGATATTCCACAGGAATGGGTGCCACTTCTAGTCTTACCATAAAGTTTGGGGTGTTACGTTACGAATCGAGATGCGACATCGATAAAAAAACATCGAGATTTTAGAACATCGATGTTCAATACTAAAACATCGATGTTTAAAAAACAACGACAAAAAACATTGATGTTTTTCAACATCGATGTAATTGTTTAACCATTTCAGTAACATAAAGACTACGCATGCTCCGGCCAGTCAGAAATGCTTTTTCAATCAACCAATAGGACATGGATTCCAAAAAACATCAATATTTTAAAATATAGTTGCTTATAATATATTACTCAAAATACATCGATGTTTTTGAACAACTATTTCAGAAACATAAGGTCTGTTCCAACGATCCCGCGTCCTACGGCCTGTAAGAAGTGCTTTTTGAAACAAAGAATCCGACAACGACTACAATAAACATCGATGTTTTAAAATATCGTTCCTTACAATAGATTACTCATAATACATCGATGTTTTTTGAAGAGCTATTTCAGAAACATAAGGCATGTTCTAACGATCCCGCGTCCTAGGACATGTAATAAGTGCTTTTTGAAACAAAGAATCCAACATCGACTACAAAAAACATCGATATTTTAAAACATCGATGTTTTTTAAGACGATGTTACATTCTATGAAAAAACTCTTCTTACAGGCCGTAGAATGCGGGATCGTTGGACAGACCCCATGCTTCTGAAATAGTTGTTCAAAAACATCGATATATTTTGGGTAATGTATTGTAAGCAACGATATTTTAAAACATCGATGTTTTTTTAATCGCTGTCGGATACTTGTTTCAAAAAGCACTTTTTACAGGCTGTAGAATGTGGGATCGTTGTTACAGACCTTATGTTTCTGAAATAGTAGTTTAAAAACATTAATGTATTCTGGGTGATGTATTGTAAGCAACATTATTTTGATATTTGAAAACATCGATGTGTTTTTATCAATGTTGCATTATTTTTTGCAAAAACCACTTCCGACTGGCGGGAGTATACGTAGTCGTTGGAACAGACCTTATGTTACTGAAATGGTTGTTCAAAAACATCGATGATTAGAAAACATCGGCTTAAAAACATCGATGTTTATAAAACATCGGTCTTAAAACATCGATGTTTTCAAAACATCGACATCGATGTCGCATCCCTAGTTACGAACATACTTGTTGCTTGTAGTACCTAGCTTGTATATATTCAAATTCCTCTATGTGCTTCACGGTCTAAATAGGTGCAGCGTAGAGGATACAACTCAACATAGCCGTTTTTGTCTAAATACATCACTACTCTACCCGCCGTAAAATATATGATAAAGTATATTTATCAATAATTACGACATTGGTGTTGGTCATTGCCAATTTTGTCTGATCATTATATATAAATGAATTTTCCGTGATTTAAGCTTGAGTAAGTTTGATTACTTTTAATTCTCAGATTGAGATAAGTCAGTCTTTATTAAAAGTTTGCTCTTAGAGTTGACTTAGTGACTTACTGGACTTAGCCTCACTATGATATGCCAGGTCAGCTTCCCCTGTTTGACGGATGAGCACAACTTAGTTCTTGACGGGACTTAATAACTTATATCAACTGTTACTATTTCTTATTTTATCTTAGTCGTCGATAAGTATCTCTTGAGCTGTTCCAAGATATGGAATATTAATGTCAGAGAGCAAAGAACTTTCAATTAATTTTTTTTTTAATTATTTATTTAATGTAATTTACAACTGTACAAAATAATACAATAGGTAAATTTGTAGTATGTTTCATATACACTTAAAAATCTTGGGAAGGAACCACCCATTGGTGGTACTTCAAACATTAATTTAAATTGGAAGGTCCCGTGGCCATCTTCTTTTCAGACGCCTCGGAGGATTATCAAGGATTGTTAAGGATGAAAGATTAAGAATTAATGGGTTCGGATGGTTAAGGAGTTTGGAATGAAAAGACGCATATCTGTTTTGGGTCAAATCTGGAACGAATGGGATGTTAAGGTCTTTGTGAATGAGTTTATTTGTGACGTAAATAAGGAGCATCAAGGATTTTGGATTGTAACGATTGGATACGGGAAGAATTTGATGGTTTGGTGGAGCCCCAGAGCTCAATTCCATATGTCCAAACTGGTCTGATTATCGTAGTGTATACTAATTTTTTGTAGTGAATGGGAAGTTTAGAGCGTTTCTCAAGTAAATGTTGTAGCGATCGGGATCTACGAGTAGTTTCTTGTCGTTTCAGTCTTGTGTGTGGATTCCAACAATTAATTTTAAAATAAAAAAAATAGTATTTATTTTAGAATATCTTCTAAATAAAAAGTTTTAAAGACATTATTAATGTAAAATGCTAAAGATTTTATGATTTATTCAATGTGTTGGGGCGAGGGGTTTTTCACAAATGAGAAACAGTTGTCTTCCCCAGAATGAATTTCCGCTGGTTCGGGTTTAAAAATAAAGTCGGAGGACCTGAAATGAATATTAAAAAGCAAAATAATGAAGAAAATTAAATAATAAATAAATAACCTTCCAAGTATAAAAATATAGAAAATGAATCGTATCCTGTTGTTACAAACATAAAAGAGTTAATTGTAAAAATAAAATTTTGGGATATATGTACATACAAAATTAAGACAATTTTCATTAAAAACAAAATTGGTATTTCAACTGGTAAGAAGAAAAAAAATAAGGAAACAAATATATGAGGCTCGATAAAAGTCACTCACAGATGGTCCGGGGGTCGATATGACATATCGATTATACTTCTCAATTCCACTCTCATCCGAGATGAACGTCTTCGTATATTTGTTCAGTAGATTGAAAGTTGGGTGAGGGCCACTCAGATCCCCGAAAAAAGAGTAAACAATTGTAGGTGAGACCGGGACGAAAGTCAGTCTGTTCCAAGCTCTGCCAACTCTCACTGAAGACTGCAGACTGCCTTATCAGTCCATATACAGACCGTAAACCCATTGCAGCTCGAATGTTGTTGTAGTGTTGTATTTATACTCGTAATGTTGTTGTATAGGTGCCGGACGAAGTCTCTATAGACATACTTCAACAAACTTCGTCTATGATTTACAACTATACCAATAATAAATACAATAAGCAAATATGTGGAATGTTTCATTTACACTTGAAAATCTTGGGAACCACTCGTTGGTGGTCTTCAAACATTAATTTAAATTAGAAGGTCCCGTGGCCATCTTCTTTTCAGACGCCTCGGAGGATTGAGAGATTAAGAACTAATAGATAAGGATGGGCAAGGCGTTTGGAATGAAAAGACGCATATCTTTTTTGTGCCAAATCTGCAAAGATTAGGATGTTGAGGTCTTTATGAGTTCATTTGTAACGTAATAAGGAACATAAATGGTTTTACGGAGGATTTTGGATTGTAACGATTGGATGCGGGAGGAATTGATGGTTTGGTGGAGCCTCAAAGCTCAATTCCACATGTCCAAATAGGTCTGATTATTGATTATGGTAGTGTATAATAATTTTTTATTGTGAATGGTAAGTTTAGGATGTATGTCAAATAGGTATTGTAGCAATCGAAATCTACAAGGATTCCAAGTAAGTCTCGTACGGTTGTGCAGGGGGGTGATTTGGTCTCAGCCACCAAATTTTTACCTGGGCTATCGAACCCACAGGGCTGGCTCAACGGCTAAAGGTAAAAGATAATAATTATCTACTACAGCTGGATTCGTGCAGGGGTCCTTGGAGCAAGTAGTCTATTGCCTTAACAATGAGCTACTCACTACTTCTAATTTAATATATTTCTTAATTAATTGTTTGAAAGTGGTTAATATTAATAATAACTCAACTAGAATTGATCCACTTTACTACTATCGAAGTTTATTTGAATTCTCTAACGTCCCGATCATTATCAAGAAACAACTTGAAAATTATTTTCATATTATTACTATATTATTCACTCTCACATAAAATAATATTTATTTTTTTTATATTGATTATTATTATATTGACTTATTACTTATCAACTATTGACTTGCTACTTTGCAATCATTGACATATCTACAAACATGAGATTATATGTATTTGTAAGTGAATATTCATTTTATAAAATTTTAATTGGAATTTGCTTTGATAATTTTTTTTTTATGATTATAAGACATGGGCCATTATTCAGTAAGTGAAAGAAGTTGTTTAATGAACTGGGAAAAGTCAATCATTGAGGTAAATAAAAATATTAGTTTAATGTATTAGGGAATAATATGAAAATAATTTTTAGGCTATCTCCTTGATAATGGCCTAAGGGCCAAAACGTTTGAGGATTAAAATATGCAATTTTTTTTCTTATTAATTGTTAAAAATAAATTATAATAATTTGTAAAACAGGAAGATAAAAGGAAGACAAAACTCTGAAAGATAAATACTACCTAAGAATTAAACAATTTTATAAATGCAAATCACTTAAAATAATTCACTTTAATCTAAGTTAAAGCTCGCTCTTCATGAAATTTTAATGAGTTATCCAGAGATTTATTCCTGTATTTTGTTTTCTGAATTTGTTAGTAGATGTTCATTATATTTATTCATAAAGAACAAAGACAATATTCATAGAAAACAAAGACTGCATTTCATTAAATTTTTCCTTGGAAAACACTGAATACCTAATTATAACGTCAAATTAAAGAGATTCAATCCATATTTTATTAAATGTAAGATGTTTTAGCTAATTAATATGAAGAATAATTATATACATAACATAAAGGCCTCAAGAGATCACGGCGTTCTAAGTCCGACTAGGGGTTCCCGTACATTATATTGAACATTATATTACGTATTATATTGAATTTATTCATATATTCATGTATTTATATTATGTATTTGTATTTATATATTTATATTCTATGTATTTATATTATATATCTCTATCGGTTCCTGATGGGAACCGACTGAAAAAGTAAGCGCAATATTTAATTCAAACACTAGAGACCATCTGGACCCCCTCGCCATGGTATGCTAGATATGAATATATATAACTAACTATTGGAGTTCCAACGGTACAGTGTTCACGAATTTACTATGCTATTATATATGAGGTGGCATGTAGGGATTATTAATTATACTGTAAAGTCTTTGTTACATATTTTATATTTACAATCATATATACATTCCCAAGAATAATATTATGTGAGAGCATGGTAGACCTGTTTCCTTATACTTCAATTGTTATATTATGAATTGAGAAGTACCAGTTGGGATCCTTGATATTTTTACTGACTCTAAGTTATTAATTCTATTATTGGCATTCAAATTACAACAGAAAAGGTCTTTCATGTTTTAATGTGCTTGTCAAGCTTGACTGTAGTAGCTGAGCGGTCTTGCGTGATTCCGCGCCTTGCTGACAGCCGCTGCTGAATCCCTTCGATGTTTGACTTCCTCCTCTGGGATTTACTTTGTTGTCATTTTTTCTTTTAAAATTCTTAAAAATTAAAAAAAAGAAAGCCGGCTAATTGCCTTTGTCCCATATAATTTCTTCTGTATAATTCTTTCCTAAATTTAAAATTTGTACTAACCGTTTGCAAATGTAAATGATAGAAAGAAAAGTGGTTAGTACAAAATTTAAATTTAGGAAAGAATTATACAGAAGAAATTATATGGGACAAAGGCAATTAGCCGGCTTTCTTTTTTTTTAATTTTTAAGAATTTTAAAAGAAAAAATGACAACAAAGTAAAGATATCCTTGAAAATGACCTAAGTGGTCGAAACGTTGGAAGGTTTTTAAAAAGAATAAAGTTGAGAAAAAGGATCAAATATTGTTTTTAAATAAAATAATAGTTTCGCAGGAGTCAATATAAATTAATTAATTAACTCATTACTGGATAATAATCGCCTTCAGCGATTATCCTAGCATCCCGAACAGATACATAGCAATATATTATTGTAGGAAGATAGTGTGTGTGGCGGTCAATAAAGGTACCGAAATAGTAGAAAAAACTATTTATTATATAACTGCCAAAAAAACGAAGGCCATTCTTATTAGTTCCAAGCGCCTCCTTCATACCCTCCATTACTGTCCTCTACTATTTTTTAACAAGCAACCGATTCACTTCTATCCTACAATAAAAAAACTTGGTGTCACCTTTGACCAACACCTCTCGTGGAATAACCACATTTCCCAAATCACACGTAAATCCATAACTGTACTCAAACAATTCCTAAAATTCCGTAATTCCATTCCTCAGAACACTCGTCAG
>NW_027112976.1:305388-308731 GCF_000696795.3 Halyomorpha halys | reverse complement strand
CCTCCACATCTTTGTAACCAAATAAATAGGCAGTTATTGATTAACATTATAAACAGTAGTAAAGCCAATATACCAATGTAATTTCATTCTACTATCTGAAAATTTGTAAACGCTCGCCAGATAAAAATCTCACTATATGAACCATGTATTTATTCTTAGGGGACATATGTCCCAGAATAAAATTATTTTTTCATTTCATTTATTGTTAACTAACTTTACCTCCTAGAGGGAGTCAAGGCTAAATAATTGTAGGTGAAATTAATTTTTTTTTTTTAATATTCTTATATAGTTCTATGTATAACAGTCCTATAAAAAACCTGACGATATTTTAAATTCTCTTTTCGATTGTTAATAATAATTTACTTCTAAGTCATATTGAAATCAAAATATTCACATGCTTAACCTCAATCCCTGGCTATTGCTCACGACAGTAGCAACGATAAGATTTGTTATATAATAGATTAAATATAACAATAATATTGTTATAAATATAACTATAAAATTACATTTACTACAATATAAGATAGTTACATTTACTATACTATTAGATAGTTACATACTAGTTATAAATATAACAATAAGATTGTTACATAATGGATTAACCTCAATCCTGGATATTGCCCTCGACAGTAGCAACAATAAGATTTGTGATTTCATGGCCCATGAGCCGATGGGAGGGGATAATCCCTATCAAATCATCCATTTGCATTATTATCCATTAGATTTATTGGCTGTACAAACTGTTTGCTACAATAATAGCATATGTCTAATGTGATACGTATTTACTCCGGATTAACTGTAGGTTTGTTCCAACATGATCATCAAACTCGGGGCACGTGTCTTAGTACAAGAGCCCTAGAGGAGAAAAAAAAAGGCAGTTCTCACACCCCAATTTTTTATTACATTAATGAAAAATATGTATAATTACTAGTCAAAATTGATGAGTCTGCCAAGTACAGGTAGGGGGAATAAAAAACTGTGGCTGTTTTAAAGCGAAAAAAAAAAAAAAATTTTCATTCGGAGCTCTATATCTTAAAAAGTAGGAAAAACACAAGAAAACCTAAGAGAACTTCATTTAAAGAATAGTGAATTTGCTAAATTTAGAGCCCTAATAGAGTTATTTACGTTAAATTTTTTTCGAAATATAGCGTTTTAAAAAGCAACTTTTCAGAAAAAATATTGTGTGGGACGTACTGAAAGATCAGTAGTTAGTGAATTTATTTTGAAAAATTTATATCTCAATACCATTTGACGTACTGATGTATATTAGCACTACAAGTAAAGGTAGTTTAATGAGCTATAAAGTAGTTTATGATGTTTATCTTCGTTGGAGTAACAGTTTACATTAAATTTGCTAAAATAAATTGATTCATAGTTGTACCCCTACAAAGATAAGCGTCATAAACTACATTATAGAAAGTTAAATTTCCTTTCTTTTGAGTGTTAGCAGACATATGTGCGTTTTATTGATCTAGAGAAATATTTTTCAAAAATCCAACATTTTATACGAACAACTAGAAATTAACATTAGGTGAGTTTATTTTGTCAAATATCATAAAAACTACTACTCCTACAAAGGTAAACATAATTAACTATTTTGTAGTAAACTTAAATAGCTTTAATTTGAGCACTGGAAGACATCTGTACGTCCAATTGGTTCTGAAATGATGTTTTTCATAAATCAAACTTATTGTCCGAACAACTATAAACCAATTTATTTAAGCAAATATCATGAAAACTACTATTCCTACGAAGGTAAAGGTCGTAAACTTCTTTATAGTCCATTAAACTAGCTTTAATTTGAGTGCTAATAGATATCTGTACGTCACATAGTTCCTGAGATATAGATTTTTCAAAATAAATTAACTAACTACTAATCTTTCACTAGATTTTTAAGAAATTTTGCTTTTTAAAAAGATATATCTCGAGAACTGTTAACGCAAATAGCTCTTTTAGGGCTAATATTTCAGAAAATTTACTCTGATTTAAATAATGTTCTCTTAGAGATTCTAGTGGTGTTGTAAGTTTTTAAGATACAGAGCTCCAAATGAAAAATTAATGTGTTTTTTTAGGTTTTGAAACTGGCGTCACTCCGCTAGGAGGCTACGTATTATAATAATGATAATTTAATAATTTATTACATAATTTGTATCAAACATTATATTTTTATGTTTTTCCTAAAAAAAAAAACTGTTTTAATTAACTATTTCTAGAGAACATTAATATAAAAAAAATTACCAAGTTTATTAAAATTTATATTCATTCCTTACTTTTTAGAACAGTAAATATATTTTCGGATCCTTAATGTTGACATTGATAAGAGCCTGAAGAGAACAGAGAAGGAAGCACTGGCTTCTTAAATAGAACGCCTCCGACATTTTCAGGGTCATATTTAACCAGAGAACACTGAATATAGACCCTTAAAATAATTTAGAGAACAACTTTATATCATGGACAAATACTAGTTTAAATCATTAACTTATATAATATTTAGAAGTTTAAACAAAAAAAATTAAACATTGATAAGAGATACTTGATTTTTATTAGATAAATCATCATGATTTTTACTTCTTTAAAGTCTATTTATTTACCTCTATCAATACCAGCGATAAACGGCTCAATCGTTCATGTAGCAACATAACTACGTAGTTCTTGATTCGTTTTAATTTATGGATCTCTGGAGTAAAATGACCCAATTGTACAAGATCCGGAATGAAATTGGAATTGGGTTATTTCACCCAAATTTTTTATAACTTTCATGAAAATTATATATAATTACTAATCAAAATTGATGAGTTTGCCATTTATCATTTAAAGTAGAGAAACTTTCCTAATATGAGGCCTAAAAGGAATGCACTGAAGGATCAGTAGTATTTTTTTAAATAATGTATTTATTGCTATTTACGATTTGCTGTAAGCAATATAATGACATGATACAAACATGTAGAGAATCTACCCTTTGATAGAACTCCAAATACATTTTTAGAGGAGAAGGTCTCGAGGCCATCTTCTTCTCAGAAGTCTAGGAGGATTATTAGGTAATGAAGGAGAAGCTAGTTTAGAAACGAGTCTTTTGGGTGGTTGGGAAGTTTATCATGGAAGGATTGGTATCTGGTTCTGACCAAATCGGCAACATATGGGACATGGACCATTAATGATTTTACTAAGGATTTTGGACTGTAAGGATTGGATTTGGTAGGGATTCGATGGTTTAGTGGAGCCCCATAGCTCAACTCCGTTTGTCCAGATAGGCCTTACAACAGTAGTTTTTTGTAATGGATTGGAAGTTAAGACCGTTTATCTTGTAAATGTTGTAATAGTCGAAATCGACGAGGTGACCTGA
>NW_027112976.1:289208-305338 GCF_000696795.3 Halyomorpha halys | reverse complement strand
CATCACTCATTCTGGAACCCTCTCCATTATACTCCTTCCTCCAAGGGAATTCCCACTTTACTGCTTCTTACTTATAAATAACAATATTAAATATATCTGTGTATATAATATGTGACTGGTGCCCTTCCTTTGGCATTATAAGGGGTTGGAGGATTCCATGTCCGTCGTTTGTCAAGATGTAGTCCTAAGTAACGGATCTGTTCGACAGAAATAAGTGGAGTATTATTAAAAGATACTGTTGGGCAAGAGGTCATTGGCTTACGACGAAGGGTAAATGTGATTTGGTCAGATTTATTGGAATTTATTTTAATCCTCCCGTTTTGGCACCATTCTTCAATTGAGAAAGCTATATCTCAAAAACTATTGAACGTAAATAGCTCTATTAGGGCTCATATTTTAGAATATTTACTCTGCATTAAATGATCTTCTCTTGGGTTTTCAAGTGTTGTTGATAGTTTTAAAGATGTAGAACTCCAAATGAAAAATTGATATTTTTAACGTTTCAAAACAGCCGTCATTTTCTATTCCTCTTAACTATACTTAGCAGACTCATTAACTTTGACTGGTCACCTAATTAACTTCTTTGGTGGGCTCATTCCTCATAATTGCTAAATATCGTAAGAGAAAAAAATATTTCTTCAAGTGTCGGAATGGCAGCGCCCCGTTAATAATGATTCGAAAGTGGCTTGACAGTTTTGCTTGTTATTCAGATAGATATAATAAAAATTATAATAGAATAATTATAATATTATCATTATTTATTAATTTGATTAATGATTTGACTAATAAATTCATGCAGATTATTAATTTTTTTTTTTATTTCAGGTATGTTCCATTTTGTTTCTATTATCGAGATCAGAAGTGAGTAGTGCAAATGATTAGCTAGTTCTTATTTTATTATATATTTTTTTCTATTTTAAAGTAAACTTACTTGTTTTTCTAATAATCATAGAAAACTTATGTTAAAAATTCAGTTTATTTTTTCGTTTATCGTTGTCTACATGACCATTTATGATTTTATGTATTACATATTAATTTTCCTAACTTAAAAAAATGTATATCCTTTGTTTTCCTTTAGTTAACTAAATCAAATTCAATCATTGTGATCCATCATTTAAGTAAGAGTAAATTTCCATTATATGGACTATAATAGAGCTGTTACCAGTAAACAGTATTTTAAAAAGCAACATTTCAAAATGGATTTACTGAAAAATCAGTAGTTAGTGAATTAATTTTTAATTTTTTTAATTTATCTCTCTATACAGCTGACATACCAACAACTCCTAACACTATCCTTACCACGTATGCTGATGACACATGTGTGCTCACAGTTAGTAATAACCCTTTGATTGCATCCCAAACTCTCCAGGTTGTGATATCAAAGCTCGTTTAAGATGTGGCTTAGTAAACTAATGTACCAGCTCTTTTAAATATTCCTATCTCTGTAACATGTCCTGTGTATTATATTGATAAATAATTTAACTAACTCGAGCACTTAAAAAAAAATTGTTTCTATCTGTTGCTTTTTCTTACCACGGAATATAGGGACTTAAATCCGTTTACCTTACATCCTAACACTATCCTTACTACGTATGCCGATGACACATGTGTGCTACAGTTAGTAATAACCCTTTGATTGCATCCCAAACTCTCCAGTCCCATATCACATTCCTCGAAGAATGGTGTCGAAATTGGAGTATAAAAATAAATCCCAACAAATCCCATCAAATCACATTTACTCTTCGTCGTAAACCTGCCGACTCCCCTAC
Organism: Halyomorpha halys; assembly: GCF_000696795.3. NCBI lineage: Eukaryota > Metazoa > Arthropoda > Insecta > Hemiptera > Pentatomidae > Halyomorpha > Halyomorpha halys. The sequence goes on along the minus strand of NW_027112976.1, from coordinate 303,569 downwards.
AGTATAATTTAATAATGTGGCTCTTACCCCTGTAGAACAGATTCGTTATCTTGGACTAGATCTTGACAAACGACTAACCTGGAATCCTCACACAAGACTGAAAATACAGGAAGGAAACTGCACGCAGATTCCAACTATTACAGCACTTACTAGACAAACGGTCTAAACTTCCAACTCATTACAAAAGACTGATCTACATGACAATAATAAGGCCCATCTGGATATACGGAGTACCTTCGAATTCCTCTCGTATCCAATCTTTACAATCCAAAATCCTTCGTAACCGATATTATCCGATCTAGCCCGAAACCGATATTATTCCTTCCATAATAAACTCCCTAACCACCCAAACCCACTCGTTTCTAACCTTGCTTCCTCTTCCATTCCTGGCAATCCTCCGAGGCGCCTGAAAAGAAGACGGCCTCGTGACCTTATATTGTAAACTGTTTTTGGAGTTCTACTACTGGATAGTTTCTCTACATCCTGTATCATATCATTACGTCATTATGATCAGATTTACTGGTTATATTTTTTTATACAGTTGTAAATATCAATAAATAAATAAAATAAAAAAAAATTATCTCAGGAACCAATAGACGTATCGATGTATAATAAAATTCAAATTAAGTACTTAACTTAATGTACTATAAGGTAGTATTATTTTTCCAAACAATAGAAATCAATTTATATAATCAAATATCAACTATCTCTACCTTTATAAATCAAAACTTTTATCCGAACAACTGGATTATTATTTGGTAAATTTATTTTGAATGAAATTAAATTAAATTAAATGAAAAATAGTTTGTTATTCTGGGACCAGGTTTAGAACAATTAAAGAGGCAATTTTAATTTGCTAACTGCTGGTCTTGCCTGGGTGAAGGTCTTGATAGATTTTAATAAGATCATTTTTATTGTATTATATAGTAGCATTAATATTTTGTCAAAATTATAAAAACTACTACTCCTAAGAAAATAAACATTATAAATTACTTATAATACATTGAAATAGTTTTAAATCCAGAGCTAATAGAAATATATATGTCGAATAGTTCCTGAGATAAGATTTGCCACAATAAATTTACTAACTACTGATTTTTAAGCACATTTTTAATGGAATGTTCTAAAAATCTCTATATCAGGAATTATTATACGTTAACTGTTATATCAGGGCTGATATTTCAGTAAATTTACTCTGATTTAAATGATTTTCTTCTAGGGTTCTTTGTGTATAAATCAAACTTATTGTCCGAACAACAATAAACCAATTTATTTAAGCAAATATCATGAAAACTACTATTCCTACGAAGGTAAAGGTCAAACTAGCTTTAATTTGAGTGCTAATAGACATCTGTACGTCACATAGTTCCTGAGATATAGATTTCTCAAAATAAATAAACTACCTACTAATCTTTCACTAGATTTTTAAGAAATTTTGCTTTTTAAAAAGATATATCTCGAGAACTATTGGACGTAAATAGCTCTTTTAGGGCTAATATTTCAGAAAATTTACTCTTCTTTAAATGATGTTCTCTTAGGTTTCTTTGTGTAGTTAGTAGTTTTAGAGATACAGAGCTCCGAATGAAAAATTACTGTTTTTTTTTAGGTTTTGAAACAGTCGCCATTTTTTATTTCCCATACCTATACTTATACTTGGCAGACTTATCAGTTTTGGCTAGTAATTATATATGTATAATTACTAGTCATTGAAAACTATGGTTTCCATTAAGCTCCGATTTTTTTTTTAAGTTTTGAAACTGTTTGGAGGTTCGCGTTTAACAGTCATCTCCCCCCCAGGGAGTTCCCAAACTGTCTTTGTTCCTCAAATATTTCGCGAATCCTGGATCCTGCTATATGCGCTATCTAAAGTGTTTCTATTCCAGAGGTCCTTCGTCAAGTTTACGTATAATGTTTCCTGAGATAAATGTTTTCATAAATAAAAACTTTTATCCGAACAACTGGAAATCAACATTTGGTAAATTTATTTTGTCAGAGAGAGAAATACTTTATTTATTTATCTATGATGCCTAAATACATTAGGTTGCTATCTCACACAGCATACTTATCAATCCGTAATCGGACATATATAAATTACACATACATGGTATAATCAGAAAAAAAAGAGATACAATAATAGGATATAATAAACAATTTTTTTTACCCCTACAGTTTCCTTTTACAATACATTTCGGTCTGTAAAACAAGTACAATAATAAATTACTTTATAGTATAATTAACAAGCTTAAGTTGAGTGCAAATAGGCATCAGTCCTGTTAATGATTACTGAGATATATTTATCACAAAATAAATTTAAAAGCTACTGATTTTTGTTGTTTTTTTAAAAACTTTATCTTGAGAACTATTGAACGTAAATAGCTCTACCAAGGCTCATATTTAAGCAAATGTACTCTACTTTAAAAGATATACTATTATGTTGTTTTTTTTTGGTATTATTGATAATTTTAAAGAAATTTATTTTTTATTTATATATTTATCACCCTACCCTGCCTATTAGACAATATGGGTGTTCGCTGCAGTGGGTACAACAACTCATTGCTGCATATGACAAACATTGCATAGCTGTTGCACATTGCACACAGCTTGCTCTTGCTACAAAATAAATCTTGCTCTTCTACTGAGGCCTTGCTAGTGTAGCTTATTCTCTCCTACCCAGAGAGTAGTGAGTAGAGCCCACAGCGTCTTTCCACCCGTACACGAAGGTCTTGTAGTGCGGGTAGTTTTCTTTCTTCATCAGCTCAGGAAGATCGCTCTCAGTCAGAACATAGAGTCCTGTTTCCCTCATCATCTTGGCTTTCAGTGCTTCATAGGCGATACAGGCAAGTATTTTAAAGTAATTTTAAAAAAATAGAGCTCCGAAAGAAAAAACCTTAATGTTCTCTATGTAACCGATCTCGCCCGAATCAGATCCAATCCTTTCATTAGAAACTAATCATCAAAACCATCTAGTATCTAATCTTGCTTCCTCTTCTATTCCTGACAATCCGAGGCGCTTGAAAATAAGTTGCCCTTGAAACCTTCTAGTATAGAAATATGATTAGGGTACTAACGGATAGTTTCTCTACATGCCTACATCAATCCATTTTGACCTAATATCAAATTTATTTAATGTGTTTTTATGTAAATTCATTTTTAAATTTCAATAAATAAATACAATAAAAAAAAATATATATATATATTGCTTTTTTTTTAATAATTGGTAATGGGGAGACGGAGAGGGTATCGTTTCGTGCATAATACGCCCATAACTATGTATATATTTTTTTTTAATATTTATTTATTGCTATTTACAACTGTACATTATAATACATTTAGTAAATCTGATCTAAGTTAAATTGGAGTGTTACTTAAGTCGGAGTAGCACTCTAATGACATTTTACATTAGCTGGTCTCGTGGCCGTCTTCTTTTCGGGTATTACAGACTATGTATAATTATAAATCATAAAGATCAATTTATAGAAAAAATAATAGTTATGTGACAAAGGACAGAACGAGGATCTTCAGTTATCGCTATGAGGTTGGATTGCCCACGATGTAAGTTACTGCTCTTGGAAACAGTTGGTAGTATCAATGAACTAATCTGTGTTGGTCAATGAACTAATCTGTGGTGGTCAATGAACTAATCTGTGGTGGTCAATGAACTAATCAGTGGTGGTCAATGAACTAATCTGTGGTGGTCAATGAACTAATCACTATAATGAAGAGGGCGGCAGCGAAGGGTTAAGGCTACTACTAATTCCAAAGACCTGGGTTCGAATCCAGTTGTGGCAGATGATTATTTATTCTGGTAATGTAGCCGTAAGTAAAACCTGTTAGATCGGGAATTTCCTGGGACCCAACCAGCTCCTATAAAATGTGTACTCATAATCGGAGAAAATCTGGCGGTTGAACTTGATCTTGAAAGTATCACCTCCTTGTACACCGTTGTTCTAGAAACAGTAATTGCTCACAAACAATGTAGTTCTTTGTCCAGGCTAAGTAAGTATTTACTGCTATTGCATCATTAAGAACAAAAGAGCTATTATTTATTTAACTTTTTCATAACAATAACATTGATAGTTTATCATTGTGAAAGTACAACAAGATATCAGATTTCTGGCGGGAAGCAATGGCCGTCGCGTGTTGTGAATATTCGATAAGGTAAAGCTTAGAGTGCTTTTCCTTGCTTTGCTAAAATAAAAATAACATATCGAGTCGGGAAAAATCTTTATTTTATTTCCCGAACCTATCTCTATCTATCGGATGCAATTCACTTGACATGATTTAGCCCACTCTCAACAAAAATCGAAAGTAGCTAAAAGTTGAATCGCTTTAAAATGAGTCATTGTAGCTGGAAAATTCGATCACATTATCACTCAACAGAAACCTTTAAGAAGCGTCATACACTTAAAAATGTAAACATTACACTTTTTTTTCATTTGTTAATTTACCAGCCCTTTTTAGATTGAGATGCATTGGTTGTAGAAAGTAAAAAAAAAAAAAAAAAAATTAAATTAAAAGGGTTTTAAACTTCACCTCTCAGCTTTATTGACAGTAAATAAGGCTGTCCAAATATAGTGGGTTCCTGTAACACAAAGCATACACATCTATATAACAAGACAATATTAAATTAAAACTGTAACGCAACAATCCATGATGGGTCTGGAGTGTAGTACTTTGTAAGGGAGTACTGTTACTAGATCAACGGTTGAGCAAGGAGGTGATTTGGTCAGAATCACGCTCGACCACCAAATTTTTACCCAATTTAGGAGGCTGGGTGGGCTGCAGGAGGGCTCCAGAAACCACAGGAGTTGACTCACTGTTACACTGTAACAGAAAACAATTTTCTCCCCAACCGGATCTGAACTGGGGTCCTTAGAGTTGGTAGCCACAGGCCTTACCCCGCGGCTACCCACATGTACCTAGATGTACCGGTTACCCCATTAAGATAATAGAACAAAAAATACATAAATGAAATACATTGCTGCATACATACAATGTTTTTTATAACTAATTACGTACAGTTTTTTATTTATTTATTTTTCCTTCGTAGTTTTCCCTTTTTGTTTTGTTATTAAGGCTAAATATCTAATCCTCTAATTACATCCCGCTCTAATAGATCTCATGTTCCTCTTTTTCGGTGATATTCCATAAATATTGAGGTTCCTACAAAAGTTTATTTTAAATTTATATAACAAACCACTAACCAGGACTTAAACACATGACTGATAAGAAAGGAAACTGCTCGTCGATTCCGACTATTACAACTGTTCCGGGTAACCTAAAGTAACCGAAAGTTTGAATTGGAAGGGCTGCTATAATGTTGGCAGTACTAGCGCCCCATGTGGCTAACATCCAAGCTCTTCTAGTGCTCTCTGTAGCGAGCAGAAGTAAACGGAGCATGAGAGAGCCATCTTGAAGCAATTCTACTTTGTTCACTACAAAAACCTACCATGAGTGAGTAAAATTTCTGGAGCAGTTCCTCGAAGCGGAGGAGAGAGAGAGAGAGGCACAGGGATGCGGAAAGAAGAAAGGAAGCATGGATTAAGTCCACGTAGTTGAATTTAGTTAACCAATCCTTCATCATCAAAAACCTCAATTTTTCATAGCCCTTCCATTCAAAATTAATAACCCTTTATAACCATAAATGTTTTATTTCGGCCATCCACTACACCACTTGTAACTTAGATAATAGAATTTTATTCAATTATACAGTCTACTTAAAATCTAACCAGCCAACCCAAAGTGAATTTGTGCCTGGCATTTAGTTTAAGGTATGCTTCATAACACAGCACTTACTAGACAAACTGTCTAAACTTCCAATTCATTACAAAAGACCATAATACGGAGTTGAGCTCTGGAGCTCCACCAAAACATCGAATTCCTCTCACATGCTACCCTTACGATCAAATCCTTCGTAAAATCCACAATGCTCCATACTTTGTTACAAACAAAATCATCCATATAGACCTTAAAGTGCCATATGTAACCGACCTAGCCCGAACCAGATATCTATCCTTCCACTATAAACTTCCTAACCACCCAAATCCACCAGTTTTTAACTTGGCTTCTGGATAACTGACTAATATGTAACTCGGAAGAAAATGAAGATACCATTCACTTCTTGACAACCGGTCACATGTATAGTAAAATTATAATAAAATATTTTGGGCTGCTCTTTAGAAAAATTATTCAGTTTATCAAAAAGGCTCAAATTGGAGAGCTTTTAGCAACTGTGTACGAAGGGCTACACTAGAAAGAGCTTTCTTTGTTAATATGTGAGGAATCAATGGTATGTTTGTTAAATGTTCTATATTAATTTTTTTGTATGTTTTTTAACATAGATACCATATTGTTGTTTTAAATTACTGACTTATTTATTTTCTTAAGCAAATAACTTATTTTTTCAATTTTGTTATTTATGTGTTTTAGTTAAAATTACAAAAAGGCTTCGACAAATGGATATTTTTCCCATAGTGTTCTTAATTATTTAAATAGATTCATTTTTTATAAATAAACACATTTCATTCATTTAATAAGCATAATTAATAACTGTAGATCGAAAAAATTAAGAAATACCAAGCGCTTGCCTTTGAACTAAAACATTTTACCATCTGAATAGAGTAATGGAGACTCCAAAGATTTTTTTTTTTATCTTGATTTTTAATATCTTCACAATAAGATAGAAAATTAAGATTTTAACTGAGCCTGGAAAGTGACACACTATCTCACTGTCGTTGGAATATACTATGCCTAAAAACTGTTACCGTGCAAACGAGGCTTTACTGTAGCTATTGCAATATCAAGTCATTTGTCTCCTCACGCTGCTATATTGGCAATAACTATGGCCTACATTGTGATACCGGCTGGTCTTGGCTTGCAGCGCGTTCCATGGCAACAATATCTTTTCAATTCTAATAAAATAAATAACAGGGAGAAAGAAATGTCGTATTATAAAAAAAGAATTAACTACTGCTTCTTAAAGTATTGTTAATACATTTCAAATTTTTTGAAGTAAATAAATTTCAAGACAGCCTTATGCAAATTACAGTTTGGGCAGTTGAACTCATGGAAAAGCGGAAAATTAAAACTCGGTAGAAAATTTATAAGAGCCGCATTAACCCTGTTGTTTTAGGCTAATGCGTCCTTGAAAATTCTTTGAATACCTTTTCTTCTTTATCCTTACCCTATCCTAAAAGGATAAAAAAAAAAAAAATTTCGTTATATTTTTAGTCAGCTATAAAGAGGGGATTTTTATTAACATTTGAAAGAGTTGTTTTCTGTTAATGGTTGATTATAAATAGTATTTAAATATTGTAATATGCTTTTTTTGAGTAAATAAATATAATGATGTATAAAGGGTTTACAATATGTTTTATTTTATGTATCATTTTAAGATTGTTAATTTGTTTTGTTTATCCAAAAAGCAAGCTAACAAAGTTTCATTGTAATAACTTCGTGATTCAAAACGAAACCAATATGGCGGTACGTTGAATCAAGGCCACGTTGAGCAGATTCAAATATCCTAAAATAATAGATTCAAATATCATAAAAACTATTTTAACTCATCCCCTCATAATTGAAAATACAGTAAATTAAAGGAAAAATAGAAATCAAGAAATAGTGCTACAAGAATAATATTCAGAAAATAAATCATTTGCAAAAATCCCTAACTGTTGTGCGACAATCGATGTTTACATGTAACCTCCAGGCAGGTTTTCGTTTTGGAGGGATCATTAGTTGTGTGGAGAGGGAAGAGAAAGGATGTCTTCAGGATGAGGAGGTCCTCATCAATTTCTGTCAAGAAGGAAGCCATTTTGGACGTAAGGACAGAACAATAAGAAAATAGAAGACACCAAGGAATCAACGAAAGAAGATCGTAGAGCTTGGTTAGTTTTGTATACGTAAAAATAGATACATGTGTAAAATAGATTTTAAATTTAATTAATTGTAATTATTGTAAATGCCTGTTTCTGATTGCTAGCAACCCGCCCTGAGATTGAGAGTCTTTTAATATAATAAAATTATATTATCCATTAAGTAGTAGAGTTCTTAATTTGAACCCAAAGTATCTTTTATATTTGAAAAAAGTTTTAAAAACGATTAAAATTCTTCTTATTTTATTTTTAATATTTTTATAAATTACTACATTTTAGATGTATCCAAATGAGAAAGACAGGTCAGGTATAAGTACTTGTTCTCTTCCGTGTTATACCCACGTCCCATCGTGTTCTGTCACATTGCTTTCGCAGTCACTATCATCATGTAAACTACGATGGTTGCTGTCGTTGTTATTTTTATACAGTTAAGATTTTCTGTATAGTTGTGACGACTATCGACTATCTTATTATTATTATTATTATTATTATTATTATTTCATTCCTCGAAGAATGGTGTGGAAATTGGAGGATAAAAATAAATCCCAACAAATCACATTTACTCTTCGTCGTAAACCTGCCGACTGCCCTACAGTATACTTTCATAATGTGGCTCTTACCCCTGTATAACAGATTCGTTATCTTGGACTACATCTTAACAAACGACTAATCTGGAATCCTCACCAAAGACTGAAAAAACAGGAAACTATTACAGCACTTACTAGATAAACGGTCTAAACTTCCAACTGATTACAAAAGACTGATCTACATGACAATAATAAGGCACATCTGGACATACGGAGTTGAGCTTTGGGGCTCCACTAAACCTTCGAATTCCTCTCGTATCTTTACAATCCAAAATCCTTCGTAAAATCCTCAATGCTCCTTATTTTGTTGCTAATAAAACCATCCATAAAGACCTAAATGTTCCTTATGTAACCGATCTAGCGCGAACCCGATATTATTCCTTCCATAATAAACTCCGTAATCACCCAAACCCACTAGTTTCTAACCTTGCTTCCTATTCCATTCCTGGCAATCCTCCGAGGCGCCTGAAAAGAAGATGGCCTCGTGACTTTATATTGTAAACTGTTTTTAGAGTTCTACTACTGGGTAGTTTCTCTACATTCTGTATCATATCATTATGTCATTATGATCAAATTTACATGTTGTATTTTTTATACAGTTGTAAATATCAATAAATAAATAAAAAAACAAAAAACAAATCCGTTTACTACATCACCCACATACACCACCTTTCGTTAGATTATAGAATGTAATAAATTCAGACTTTAGAAGTTTAGACAGATTCTAAATGTGATGAGTAGGAATCTAAGTAATAATCTAAGTATGTGAAAAGTAGGAAAATATGAAAATTGGGTTTATAATTTAGAAAAAATACTTAATTCTAAATACAATGGTAACGTATCGTAACGTCCAAATGAATAAGTTGAACAACTAATAAGTTCAACTTATTCATTTGGACAGCCCTGATGAAGCCCTGCAAAGTGGGGCGAAACGTCGGAAAATAAAATAGTTGTAAACTATTTTTGTTTCACTTGTGACCGCAACCCTGACCATCTTCCTAAATATTAAACGTAAATATTAGTGCTTACATTTTAGAAAATTTACTCTAATTTAAATGATGTTCTCTTAGGTTTTCTAATGCTGTAGATGGTTTTTTAAAACAGCTCTGAATGAAAAATTATTTTTTTTAAAGTTTTGAAACAGCCATTTTTTATTGCTCCTACCTATCAAAATCGTAAAATAAAACTATTATTACAAGAGCACAAAAAGAGAAAAGGCAGTTATCTCACCCCAATCTTCGATCACTTTAATGAAAACTATGTATAATTAATAGTCAAAATTGATGAGTCTGCCAAGTATAGGTAGGGGTCATAAAAAATGGCGACTGTTTCAAAGCGATAAAAAAAAAACTAATTTTTCATTCGGAGCTCTATATCTTAAAAAGTAGGAACAACAAAAGAAAACCTAAGAGAACGTCATTTAAGAAGAGTAAATTTTCTGAAATATTAGCATTAAAAGAGCTATTTACGTCCAATAGCACTCAAATTAAGGTAGTTAATGAGCTATAAAGTAGTTTATGATTTATAATCTTTAAATTTCTTTCTTGAGACTGGCAATTTTTTACTAAATAATTCAACAACACTATCCAAATTTTAATATATAGTGTTATAATATATTATATAATATTATAATATTTAGTGTATAAATTGTGGTAAAAGTGAAATAATTTGACTGGTTTTTATGTTTTTGACTTATTAGGTGTTTATTGTATTTTTGACATATTGGATGTAAATATTTTGACCTGGGCAGAATGGCCTGTATGGAGTTTTTTTAAAAGGGTTAAATGATATGTCTCTGAGTAAATTAAGATTGTCCCTGAAGATGGCCGAATTGGCCGAAACGTTGGACATGTGAATGAAATAAATGTTTTGAGACTATAATTTGGATAGTGTTGTTGAATTATTTAGTAGTTTATGATGTTTATCTTTGTAGAAATAATAGTTTACATGAAGTTTGCTAAAATAAATTGATTTATAGTTGTTCGGACAAATTTTCATTTGCCAAACTCATATTCATATGAATATCATAAAAACTACTACCTCTACGAAGATAAGTGTCATAAACTACTTTATAGTAAGTTAAATTTCCTTTATTTTGAGTGTTGGCAGACATATGTGCGTCTTATGGATCTAGAGATATATATTTTTTAAAAATCCAACATTTTATACCAACAACTAGAAATTAAAATTTTGTGAGTTTATTTTGTCAAATATCATAAAAACTACTACTCCTACAAAAATAAACGTAATTAACTATTTTGTAGTAAATTTAATTAGCTTTAATTTGAGCGCTAGCAGACATCTGTACGTCCAATGGTTTCTGAAATGAAGTTTTTCATAAATCAAACTTATTATCCGAACAACTATAAACCAATATATTTTAGCAAATATAAAAATTACAATTCCTACGAAGGTAAAGGTAATAAACTTTTTTATAGTCCAATAAACTAGCTTTAATTTGAGTGCTAATAGACATCTGTACGTCACATAGTTCCTGAGATATAGAATTCTCAAAATAAATTAGCTAACTACTAATCTTTCAGTAGATATTTAATAAATTTTGCTTTTTAAAACGCTATATCTTGAGAACTATTGGACGTAAATAGGTCTTTTAGAGCTATTATTTTAGCAAATGTTCTCTTAGATTTTCTAGTGTTGTTGGTAGTTTTTAAGATATTATAGTATATAATGAAAAATTCGTGTTTTTCTTGGTTTTGCTCAGCCGCCTTTTTTTATTCCCCCTACCTATACTTGGCAGACTCTTCAATTTCGACTAGTAATTAAACATAGTTTTCATCAAAGTAATCGAAAGTTGGGATGGAATAACTGAATTTTTTCTCCTCTTGTACTATTATGTGGAACTGAATGATCACTTCCATTGTTCAATTAAAAATCATTTTGTCTCAGAATAAAAATTCTTCCAAAATGACTCAAATATATTTCGTTATCGTCGAGCAGATCCTACGATTCCTTCAGAAAATATCCCTGGATATTTGCTAGAGCTTAAAATAACATTACCAAGAGACAGTACACTATATGCGAGAGCAGGGCCCTGGACCTGCCGGGAATAGAGACCTGTAATCCCGCCAGCCGCGGCTCAAGTGCCGTTGACCCAGATCCGCTTCCAACTGGTTCTATTACATAAATATGGAACTTTTCCTTTGTATCATTTGCATTGAGAAACCTGGACCATCAATTTTGCTGGCTCTTCCTGGACAGAAGTTCAAACTAAGAATATACTGAGTGAGTGAAGAATATTAGAAAAAAATAAGTTTAACGCTTGAATCTTGGCCTTATACCTATACCATGCAAAAGCAGCATACAGTAGTGAAAGATATATATACAATTTGTACACTCAAATTTCTTCCTTATCTTAATAAAATATTCTTCTACTTTTTTTTTTAAAATAATTTATTTATTGATATTTGCAACTGTATACACAAATATACAGCAAGTAAATTTGCTGTAGGTGACATAGTGACATGATAATGTGGAGAATCTACCCACTCTGATAGATAGAACTCCAATTACATTTCTAGAGGAGAAGATCTAGAGGTCATCTTATTTTCAGACGCCTAGGAGGATTATTAGGTAATGAAGGAGAAGCCAGGTTAGAAACAAGCGGATTTGGGTGGTTAAGAAGTTTATTATGGAAGGATTGGATTCGAGAGGAATTAGATGGATTAGTGGAGCCCCAAAGCTCAACTCCGTATGTCCAGATAGGCCTTATAATAGTCATGTAGATCAGTCTTTTGTAATGAGTTGGAAGTTTAGACCGTTTGTCTAGTAAGTGCTGTAATAGTCGGAATCTGCGAGCAGTTTCCTGTTTTTTCAGTCTTGTGTGAGGATTCCATGTCAGTTGTTTGTCGAGATGTAGTCCTAAGTAACGGATCTGTTCGACAAGAATAAGTGGGGTATTATTAAAGGATATTGTAGGGGAAGAGGTCATGGGTTTACGTCGAAGGGTAAATGTGATATGGTGGGATTTATTACTTATACTTTTAAAATTGTAACGGTGTCATATGATGATAACATTCACTGATATGTCGATATGTTGATATGATATGATGCAACTATAAATGTATTACAATCAGCAAATTATCTGCACTATTCAGTCATGCAAGAGTTGGCATGAAGGAGACAGCAACGAGTGGTACATCCTCCTAACGTTGAGTAAATTATTTGATTGCACTAGGAGGTCCCGCATCCAACTCCTCTTCAGTCTACGCCGATTTACTCATGTGATGTGTTGTCAACTGACGTATGCATTCATTAAAATGTCCATATAGTGTGTTGTGAAACCGTTTGTAAGTCATATGAATATGGTACCTTACAATCGGAATGCGTAGGTCGGTGTAAACGGCCTCTTTCGAAACGTAGGTAGGTGTATGAAGCATAACTTCACCTTGATTGTCAGGAACACTTCACTTTAGTTAGATGGTGGGCTTTGAGTGGACTGTATAATTGAAAAATGAAACATGATTGAATGAAAATTAAAATTCTATTGTTTAAGTTACAAGTGGTGTAGTGGTTAGTAAATTTTGAATGACTGGGCTATGGAATTGTAGATAATGAGGTGGTTGATGATGATTACTATGTGGTGGTGAATGTTAATTATTGCCATGTGACCCTACTTCATTCATCTTTCTTCCCTCCGTATTTCTAAGCCTCTCTCCCCTATGCTGCTGGGACTACTCCAGTAACTCTACTCACTCATGGTAGATAATACTGATGAGTGAACAAAAATAAAAGATGGACTGCTTCTGGCTGAAAACAAGATGGCTATCTCATTAGTCTGGGTTGTTTCTCACCACAGAGAGCGCTGGAGGAGGTTAGTTTTGACTTTTGGCCACATGGGCGCTAGTATATCCTGTAGGCTATTATATGCAATAATGTATTATGGTGGCCTCTTAAATTCAACCTTTCGGTTGCCGTAGGTTACCCGGAACAAGAGGTGAGTCGGTCCCCAATCTTAAATTCAATAGAAAAGTTTTTATTTTCAAAGTCTGTCTTTTTTAGCAGGTCCATAAATTTGGCAGGCATAACTCTTTATGCGTTTTAGTAAGTAATTTTATATATTAAGTTTCTGTCTGAGGGATAATTTAGAAAGTCTGTGTAGTATGGAATATAGAATTGTCTCAGTGGGAAATTTAGTGTTTTACGTTTTGATTTGACCTGTGCGCCCCACATCAACTTTCTGTTATAGGTTTGTTCTAAATAAGTTACAGGTTTTGGTCGTGGTATAGGGTGATTGCCAATGTAAACTTAAGGGCATGTTTTGTATCGTAGTGTAAATATGACAAGTTATGACTTGTCATGGTTAATCTTAATTTTCCATCGTGTGCACCAGGTCTGTATGTTGTTTAGACTATGTTGTAGTGTTGGCGTAGCTTGTAAAGGGTCTGTGTTTCTCGAAATCATAGCAGTACAATCGGCATAGTATTGACAAATAAAAGAAACAATATCGTAAAACACTGATACTTACTAAAAAAAAACTTTTAATTTTCCCTGTAACATTTTTTTTTTTACTTTATCAGAATTTTTTCATACTCCACACAAGTGCATAAATATTACCTTAACAAAAATGAAGGAGATATTAGGGGATGCAATCAAATAGGATAACAAATATTTATCAACTATTTATATGCTAACGTTTCATACCACAATTTCAGAGCTTCAGCAGGGCTACAAAAGACATTAAGTTGGTAAACAAATAGTCACCTTGGGTATAACTTTGCAGACTCATCCAAGACAATATACCCGCTTCAAATATACAATTTCAGTTTTGTACGACATTTTGTTTTTGATGTATCATTTTACGAGACTAGGTTACTTGGATTATTTAGATCATTCTATACATAGGCAAATGAGAGTAAAAAATTAGACGAATTCTTTATAAT
>NW_027112976.1:288163-289122 GCF_000696795.3 Halyomorpha halys | reverse complement strand
TCAAATAATCAGTTGTAATGTTCATGGAGATATTTAGTTTTTGAGTTATTTGAAAAATAATTTTTTTTAAAAACTATTTAGAACTATACTTTTTTCGTAGCAAAAATGTCGTAGCAAAAACCCTTTCATTGAAGGACTGCCGCTCCGCTCTATGGACCGTAGCACGATTTTCTTATTTATTATTTTTTTCAATTTAAATAAATCAGGAATAAAATAATGGTTTTCTCTCTATATAATAAAAAAAATTTTAGTGATCACTAAGTGATATTTTATTTTACTTTCTCAGCGGATTGAAAAATTAAATCCTGGATAGTTAGAAAAACTTCAAACAAGACGAATTGAAAACTTAACTGAGCAGTTAAGGCAAACACAGGCAAACAGATTATTTTACAAGATTAGGTTATTTAGACTATTATCTAGATTATTCCATACATTGGCAAATGAGAGTAAAAATGTAGACGAATTCTATATAATAGTATAGGTATGATAATAACTAGTTTCCCAGTAATATTACTATTATATTTCAAATAATCAGTTGTAATGTTCATGGAGATATTTAGTTTTTGAGTTATTTGAAAAATAATTTTTTTTAAAAACTATTTAGAACTATACTTTTTTTTCGTAGCAAAAACACTTTCATTGAACGATTGCCGCTCCGATCTATGGACCGTAGCACGATTTTCTTATTTATTATTTTTTTTCAATTTAATTAATTCAGGAATAAAATAATGGTTTTCTCTCTATTAAATAAAAAAAATTTTAGTGATCACTAAGTGTTTTATTTTACTCTCTCAGCGGATTGAAATATTAAATCCTGGATAGTTAGAAAAACTTCAAACAAGTCGAATTGAAAACTTAATTGAACAGTTAAGGCAAACACAGGCAAACAGATTATTTTACAAGATTAGGTTATTTAGACCATTATCTAGATTATTCCATACATTGGCAAATGAGAGTAA
>NW_027112976.1:270905-287357 GCF_000696795.3 Halyomorpha halys | reverse complement strand
ATTATCTAGATTATTCCATACATTGGCAAATGAGAGTAAAAATGTAGACGAATTCTATATAATATTATAGATAGGTATGATAATAACTAGATTCCCAGGAATATAATTATATTTCAAATAATCAGCTGCAATGTTCATGGAGATATTTAGTTTTTGAGTTATTTCAAAAATATTTTTTTATACTATTTAGAACTATTCCCTAACCTTTTTTCCAAAACCCAACATTTAACACATCTACCGGATTAGAAAAAAAAACCTTTAAAAAGTTAGCTTTGTAGCAAAATTGCCGTAGCAAGCTTTTTATTAAAAAATTGCTGATCCACCATTTGGACCGTAGCACGATTTTCAATTTAATTAAATCAGGAATAAAATAAACATTTTCTCTCTATTATATAAAAAAGTTTTTAGTAATCACTGAGTGATATTTTATTTTACTCTCTCAGCGGGTTGAAAAATTAAATCCTGGACAGTTACAATAACTTCAAACTAGACGAGTTGAAGACTTAACTGAACAATTAGAAAAGAAAAGGACGTACAATATATTTATATTTATTACACTACATTGAAAAAAATAATACAATCTGAACTACAGAATATTTTTTTTTAATATTTATTTATTGCTGTTTACAACTGTACATTATAATACATTTAGTAAATCTGATCTAAGTTAAATTGGAGTGTTAAAGGCGTGTAGAGAAACCATTGATAGCACTCTAATTACATCTCACATTGGCTGGTCTCGGGGCCATCTTCTTTTCAGGCACCTCGGAGGATTGTCAGGAATGGAAGAGGATGCAAGGTTAGAAACTAGGGAGTTTGAGTGGTTAGGGAGCTTGTAATGGAAGGGGTGATATCTGGTTCGGAACAGAATAAATATAGATTAGAGTTATACAATTTGAGTTGTATAATTTGTCAAACGGGGGCTTGTCCGCGGGTATAGTGCATCCAAGATAAGTTTGCCTGTAGGGAGGTAAGGGAACTCGCGCACCCCCAGTCTTGCCTTGTCCCCTTCAAAAGGTAACCAATCCTTCCTATCTGGAATAAACTAAGATGCCGTCCAACTTGGTAACACCCAACTAGATCGGGATTGGGTAAGTACTGGATCGCACCCCCTATTCTTCTTCTTCTCTCACTATCTCCTGTGTGCTGCTAAGCGTGGTGTAACAGCCTCTGCCCTTCTTTTCCAACGATCCCTGTTCTGCGCTAGCATTCTCTTCTTCGGCATGGTGCTTCCTCTCGTGGTACCAATTCTCTCAATCAGGTCAGCGTACATGAGCCTTGGCCTGCCTTGAGGTCGCCTTCGTCCTGGTCTTGCTTCTATAAACCACTTGGATTTACGGTCATCTCCCCGCCAGAACCATTGCAGTTGTCTTTCCTCAATCACTTCTTATTCGTTCTTCGCGTACCTTTTCTTTTCGGTTTCGCCTGGTT
Organism: Halyomorpha halys; assembly: GCF_000696795.3. Lineage (NCBI taxonomy): Eukaryota > Metazoa > Arthropoda > Insecta > Hemiptera > Pentatomidae > Halyomorpha > Halyomorpha halys. The sequence goes on along the minus strand of NW_027112976.1, from coordinate 285,926 downwards.
TTCCAATATTTTCCCCAGGAATCTCATTTTCACAGAAACAGCCTTGTTGGCATTGTCCAGGGCTGTCCAGCTTTCCGATTCGTAGCCTTCCTGCTCAACTCCTGCTTTGCAATGAGTATCATGGATATCTGGTAGAACATTCATTTTCCTTTTGGACTTTATTCATGACCTCCTGGTCTATTCCTCCATCCTTTCAGATCATTGTCCCAGATAGCAGTAGGTGCCAGTTTGCTCAAAGGTATCTCCATTGCAAGTGATTCTGAGATCTTCATTCCTTCTTCCAACGCAAATAACCTTGCTTTTGGCGGCATTAATTCGCGTACCTCTGAGTTGTAGTCCTTCTTGTCACTCAACCACAGCAACCTGCAGAGTAATACGAATGAGGGAGTTTACTCGTTACTTTAGGTTATCCTTTATCTTTGACTGGGATTGTTTCTTATTGATTCTTGTTAGACTTCGTAGACAAATATATTTACAACCCTGTTCTGACTTGCTATTTAAGAACGCTGTATCTTTCAAAAAGTCATTTTTGAGATTTAATAAAGAAAAAACTGCTTCAATTTTAAGTATAAATTTGTTGTGAAACAGTTAGTGCAATAATTTTCTTAATTATAATGTTTTAAAATGCAGTATACTTGGTCCTATATTAGGATAAAATTATAATAAATGCAGTAATTTCTGTCTTTTCATTACCGAGGAAACATTGATTATACCACTCTCAGCCTCTATTTTCATTCAAATAGTTCATAATTACGTTTTAGGTCTGAGAATGTGTAGTTTTCCCTCTACCCAGTTTAATTGACATGTGGTTTGTTCCAAGGACCGTAGGTGTTTTTCCCTCCCAACTCCTCTATTGAGAATGCTCCTGACAGTTTGCTGACTCTCAAACCGGTCCTTGGAACGAACCTATGGTAAAGTTATAATATTGCGATATCAATAAAAAATTATTTATAAGAAACTAATACCAGGAATTTCTATTTGTAGAATTGAAGAAGTACGTCGAGAAAAAAAAAGGAAAATTTAGGAAGTTTGAAAACCGTAGGCTACTAGTCACTTCTCTAACCTTTCCCCACTTTGACTATTGCTGTACGGTATATGGGGGCGTCTCTGGAGGTCTCGAGGTGAAATTAAAACGTTTAATAAATTGCTGTGTATGATTCATCTGCGGGATCCCAAGGGACACCTCTGTTCCTCATTTTTATGCAAAATTGAAGTGCCTTTATCCTTCCTACCTCCGTAAGTATTTCCTGGTATCCTTCATCTTCCAAGTCATCCAATCCCACCGTCCTTCATACATCTCCGAGTTCCTTCAATTCAAATCCTCTATTCGATACCGCAATACCTGTTCCTGGTCTTCAGATTTATACGCAAGGGCCCACCGAACCGCTGCTTTCGATAGATCGTTCATTATCCGAGCCTCATCCCTATGGAACTCCATCCCTTCCTACATCCATCGCTCTAATACCCTCCCCACCTTTAAATCCCGCTTATTCAATCATTCCCTATCCATTTAGACCCCATAAAATTGTAAATAAATATAAATGTAAATATGTATATAAACTATTATATCATTCTTAATTATTTTGTGTCATTTTCTTCATTCTATTTTTTTTTTATTGAATTATTTTTTTTTTATTGTCCAACTGATTAAAGTGAGAAAGTAACTTATAAGTATTTTTTATAATGACTATTTATATTTCATTGTATTTTTCTAAGTATCTCTGAGGCTCCTCAACCCTCATCAGTCTATTTCTCTTTACTATTCTATAGGAACTCGTCCCATAATAAATAAAGTATTATTATTATTATCATAAGATTTGGGAGGGAAAACCCGTACTACGCATGCTCCGTGCAGTCAGAAGTTGTTCTTGGAACAGACCTAGTGGAGAAAAGAGTGGGGGAACCTTGCCACAGTGCATCTCTCCCCTCCCTTTACTCACAGGCATACTCATCTTGGACGCACTGACCTACCTAGTTTTAATAGACAGGCTTAAATCTGAAAAAAAAAAACCGAACTCGATATGGTTAATACCAATTGCAAGCATTTGTTTACCTCATTATCATTCGTTGAAATGTATTCTTGGCACGAAAAAAAAGTTAATATTCGTAATTTTCACCCCAAGAACTCAAATGCAACAGAAAAATAAAATTAAAAATTTTCTCGATTCGGCCCAAAACAGATATGCGTCTTTTCATTCCAAACCCCTTAACCATCCTAACCCATTAATTCTTAATCTTTCATCCTTAACAACCCCTGATAATCCTCTGAGGCGTCTGAAAAGAAGAAGACCACGGGACCTTCTAATTTAAATTAATGTTCGAAGTACCACCAATGGGTGGTTCCTTCCCAAGATTTTCAAGTGTATATGAAACATACAACATATTTACTTATTTTATTATTTTGTACAGTTGTAAATTACATTAAATAAATTAATAAAAAAAAAATCTCTGGTCTAAGATTTTTTCCCTACCAATCTACTCAAAACTTGGGGACATAAGTAAAGTATCACATCAGATTTTTTATACGTGTTAATTGCTTCTTTAAATAAAAAAAAAAATAGCACTTTGGTATTATTTACTAACTATATATTTTCCTCTAGCCTCCTATAAAGATAATATGTGTATATGCATGCTCTAAAGAAGAGCATAATACATAGCACAACGTGAGTTTTATTCGCCCTTATCGAAGAGAATGATAAAAGACTAGTAGACTTGAGGGAGTGACAAAAGACTACTTTATAGCCGCATAGAGTTGTATCAAGTTGGAGTCTTCCTTTATACTCGAGCTAAAGGACATAAAGGATAAAACATTTTCGAGATAGGCTCTCACAATACTGTGCATCTCCTCGTAGTCTCCTGCGCTATAATAAAGTGCTCTGCTATAAACTATCATAGTATGTCGCTTCATAAAATATAGAATATCTCGAACTCTATTTCCTTATTCCTTCACTTGACGAGGCAATACCTAAACTTTATCGTTGATAACTTCTATTCTTTCCAAACTAAAGTGTCGAAGCATATTTGTAAAATCCAGGCACATTCTCTAGTAGTAAAAATAAATAATATGTCTAATAATTTAAAAAATTGGCTCTTACAGAATACTATCCCAAAATAATAAGCCTTTGAGTAAGAATATTTATAGTTTTTTATTGTAGCCAGGTACAATATTATCTAACTATAGATGAAATTTTCAGGTAAAAAACAAAACAAAATCGTTCGATAAAAAATGAAAGGCCTATTTGAACATTCGGAGCTTTGGGGCTTATCTCGCATTCGATCCTTATAATACAAAATCCTTCGTAAAATTCTCAATACTCCTTACTTTTTCACAAATAAAATCATCCATAAAAACCTTAATATTCCATATGTAACCGATCTAGCGCAAAACAGATATCAATACGTCCATTATAAACTCCTTAACCACCCAAACCCACTAGTTGCTTACTGTATTTTTAGGTAAATACGGTTATAAATTTCAATAAATACAAAAAAATAATGTCCGGGTTGTGAAAAACAAGATACAAAAATTGTAAGATTGACTAAACATTAAAATAAATATAAAGATAATTATATAATTAAAACATATAAAAAAGGTTATTATTATTTTATAAACAAAACAAAAAATCATTTATTTATTTATTTTATTTTCATATTTTCTCTTTATATTTACGAGTATTTTAATGTTTTGTCAATTCTTATAATGTTTGTATCTTGTTAAGAGGGCACATCCTATTTTTCCGACTCTTTCCATAATAAGATACGTAAAATGGGGCCCTAAAAAAGTATTTTATAAAACTTTGGAGTGAAGACATTCAGTTTGAAGATTGAAATGACTCCTGAGCTGCTTGCAACGTTCTGAACTACGAGATTTAATGGCTACTCGAGTTGAAGAAGTGCCTACGGTCGTTTGTGAAGTTTAGATCCTTTGTGAAGCAGCGTGTTCAGATGGCTACTTCAGTGCTTCGACCAATATAGGAGTCATTATCCAAAATTACAATTGTTTGAACATTTATCTTAAAGTTTTGCAATATACATTCTCTAAGGGTAAGGTTACTTTATTAATTACTAGCCAACCCAGCAATTTACATCGGGACCTGCTCGTACCGTGACTCAATTCAACTGATTGAATCGTGGTTGAAAATATGAAACCTTTTCTGTCAAAAACATGCATATATTTTCTTTATTCAAATATTAATTCCCTGAAGAGGCAACTTAGTTAGTGTCTTAGTTTAATAATCACTTTGGTTATATGATTTAAGAAGATTGGAAGTTTCGCTGTCGCGGTCACTTCTGCGTCTGATTGGAGCTTCCTTCGTATAGATAGAAGAACGTCTTTCCATCTCGGAGGCTGGCCAGCAAGTACTCGACTCCGAGCAAACCAGGGGCATAGTTAGGGGCGGCGTGGCAGTAGCGGCATCTTCAGGGTCTTCCGGCAAGGGGGGCATCAGAAAATGAGACCTCCGACCCCGACTTTATACAAATTCAAAAAAGAACCGAAAAATTCGGATTAGGTAAATCCGACAATAGCAATGCTTCGAATTGAGGAGGAACATAGATTGAAGGTACACAATTGAAAGTTTCAAATCAATTGTTATGTTTATTGAAAACTAAATATTTACTTAGTCATTTGCTATGGTTCTGGCTTGACAGCATTTCTAGCCCTGTACATGAACAACAATAAAATATCTTAATTATCATAAATATAGAATATATTTTTAATCTTGAAAGAAGTATTTTGTCAACTATTATGAAAACTACTTCTCCTGGGAAGGTATAAGTCATAAAATACTTTAAAGCACATTAAACTAGCTTTAATTTGAGTGCTAATAGATATCTGAACGTCTCACTGCTGATTTTCAGTATATATTTAATGAATTATTGCTTTTACAAAACTGTATCTTGGGTACTATTTAACTCTCTTTTTTAATGATTTATTTAACATTGTTTACAACTGTATAAAAATATATACAACAAGTAAATTTGCTTTAAGTTATTAAATGACATGATATAAATATGTTGTTCCGGTTAACCTACGGCAACCGAAAGGGTAAAGTGGAGGGGACACCATCAAACATCATGGCATAATAGCCTACAAGATATAGTAGCACCCCAAGTGGCCAGCAACCAAATCTCACCTCCTCCAGCGCATCCTAAACAAAAGTGAGTGAGAGCCATCTTGTCTTGAGAAGCAGTTCATCACTTTCTTTGTCTCTCATCAGGATTCCACCATGGGTGAGTAAAACTCTTGGAGTTGTTCCCAGCAGTAGAGAGGAGGGAGGCTTAGAGATGCAGAGGGAAGAAAGGAGTAAGTCATCATCAACCACTTGTCAATCATCATCAACCACCTCAATTTGTATCTACAATTTCCATAGCCCTATCATTCAAAATTTTACTAACCATTTAATCACAAATGTTTTCTTTCGGCCACCCACTACACCATCTGTAACTTAACAATAGAATTTTATTTTTCATTTAACCATGTTCATTTTTCATTTATACAGTCTACTTCAACCCAACCAGCAAACCAAAAATGAAGTGTGTCCGGCAATTTCAGTTGAGGGCATACTTCATACATATGTAGATAATCTACCCATTGATAGAACCCCAATAACATTTCTAGAGGAAAAGATCTCGGAGCCATCTTCTCTTGAGATGCCTATGAGGATTATCAGGTAATGCAGGAGAAACCAGGTTAGAAACAACTTTTAGCACACTTGGTCAGCCTCCACTGGCTCATTACCAGTGATGCGGCTAGAGGGATACGCTGGGATCTCAAAGAGTTCTGCTCTACCCCTCACACATGGGGAATAGAATAGGCTCAGGAATCCTGAGGTCGATTGTGTAAATATCGTTCATAAGAGTGTAAATGTGATAAGAGATTATATCATTTTTACCATTATTTTATTTTATTTATTTTTTCATACACATAGTTTAATTATGTTCATTTTCTTTATTCTTCTGTTTGTATTTATTTTAAGAGAGATTTTTTTTATGTTATTTTATTTTATTATGAATGAGATCAGCCATCACTATTACTATATAAAAAAAAAGAAACAACTGGGTTTCAGTGGTTGGTAAGTTTATCATGGAAGGATTGGTACCTGGTTCTGGCCAAATCGACAACATATGGAGCAATGAGTTCCTGATGAATGACTTGATTAGTGACAAAGTAAGGAGCATTAAGGATTTTGGATTGTAAGGATTCGAAGGTTTAGTATAGCCCTAAACCTCAACTCCGTATGTCCAGATAGGCCTTATTATAGTCATCTAGATCAATCTTTTTTTATGGATTTGCAGTTTAGACCGATTGTCTAGTAAGTTCCGTAATAGTCGGAATCTGCGTGCAGTTTCCTGTCTTTTCAGTCTTGTGTCAGAATTCCAAGTTAGTCGTTAGTCCAGATGTAGTCCTAAGTAACGGATCTGTTCGACAGGAATAACTGGAGTATTATTAAAGGATACTGTGTGGCCAGGGGGTCATGGGTTTAAGACGAAGAACAAATGTGATTTGGTGGGATTTATTGGAATTTATTTAAATCCTCTAGTTTTGGCACTCTTCTTCAAGAGTGGTGATGTGGGATTGGAAGGTTTGGAATACAATGGAAAAGTGACTATTTACTGACAATAGACATGTATCATTGGTATACGTGATGGGGATTGTGTTAGGATGGGTTGGGATGTCAGATGTAAAACTGTTTAACTTAAAAAGCTCTACTAGGAGTAATATTATAGCAAATTTACTCTTCTTTACAGTATGTTCTATTTGGTTTTCTCGGCTCGGTTCGGAACGTTGTGGGATCGATTCCCACCTGGGGCAGTTAAACATTCATTTTTCGGCGGTCCCGAAGAATGAATCTTGACACTCCCACCTCGGTTAGTACGCGGCGGCTACCCAGGTTGCAGGGGTTGGCAAAAAGGACCACTAGGCCCACTTGTCGTACTTGTTCCCCCCACCAAATACCATTACCAATACCAGTAGCTCCGAATGAAGATTTGTATTTTTAACATTTGAAACAGCCGCCATTTTTTATTCCCCCTAACTATACTCGGCAGACTCCTCAATTTTGACTAGTAACTATACGAAATTTTCATTAATGTAATCGAGAATTGAATTGAAATACCTGACTTTATTTCCGCCGAGCCTTCGTACTACACAATACGGCCTAGCTATAAAGTCTCAGCAAGTACTATTCAGGGTTAATATAGGTTTATAGTTAGCTGTATCTTAACTGTATCACTATCTATCTATTATATCTTTATTCATCAATCGCAGTATAGTGGGGATTGATATTAGCTCTAGAGATGGTTGAGAGAGTTTGAAGGAAGGCCTATGAATATTAATATTGTTAATATGATTTGTGTCGGAGTAGAACTTTTGCCCTTATCTGCTTATAGTTCGCACAAAGGATCCTTCCCAACTTGAGCTACAAGAGGTCTGTTGTAATGTGAGAAAGCTACCAGGCAACCAGTCTCTAGGCCATCGGAGATAGCCACGGCCAGAAGTATTTCTGTAATTGTATATTTTGTCATCTAGCTCCATCTTCAGTCAAACCTCGACAGAAATTCGAGTCGTGAAAAAGTCATTATATTGAAACTAGTTTTAGATTTGCTTTTTCTTTATCTGGTTCATTTTTAATAATTTAAAAAAAAATTCTATGGAAATCACCCAATTCGTAAGTGAATTCGCATAAATAATATTGGTGCACACTCTGTGTGAAATGTGACATAAAATAAACATTACTAAGCATGCTAATATAAGAATATACACAGGAAGTTACATAAAAAACAGATGAATAAAATATAAAAATAAATGGATAGACTAAATATCAATAACAAGTACAGTGATGAATTGAAAATGTATCACTGGAGTAATAATCAGTTCAAGTTCTTACTATAGAAATTACGCCACATTTCAAATAAATGTTTTCATCACTTCATCTACCTGAATATTTTCGTGTTATGAATTCTTAAGAGTTGTAAATATATTAATAACAATTTGCTTCAAGATGAAAAGATAATGTAAAAATGTATCGATTAAAATAGGTTACTCGATTCTTTCGGTAATTGGACTTACACCACTTTTACAATAAACGGTTCATATCAGTTAGTTGGAATTTTTAATAAACTTCAACTTTTTAATATGAATATGGATTTTATTATTAATGACTTTAGTAAAAGTTGAATTTAAGTGTATTGTATAACTGTAACCCAATCGCTTACCTTTCTTTCCGATCTTTCCTCTGTGGCACCGAACTGATCGCTCCATAAGTGCTATAATTCTGTCAAGTGCTAAGGGATCGGTGCGATAGTCACGATGTCTGTGAAATGGATAATGCTACGTAATATGGTACAATTAGATCAAGGACAGAAATAGTTGATTATTGCCACAGATCGCTTTCTACATGCCTAAGCCTTAAGTGAAAAAAATAATAAAATAAAAGATCAACAGAACCACTACAATCCATGAAGAATTTTGGGTCAAAGGATAAAACCTGAATTTCGATTATTTTTTTCATCTATAATTTTAAACAATCTGGTTAAATTAAACCTTTTTAGGAATTATATTTATGTTTATAATTCCTAAAAAGGTTTAATTTAACCAGATTGTTTAAAATTATAGATGAAAAAAATAATCGAAATTCAGGTTTTATCCTTTGACCCAAAATTCTTCATGGATTGTAGTGGTTCTGTTGATCTTTTATTTTATTATTTTTTTCACTTAAGGCTTAGGCATGTAGAAAGCGATCTGTGGCAATAAATATATATATAACAATAAATATATAATATTTTATTTTCATTAAATAACCAAGTTGAATTATTGAGAATAATATGAGAAAAGTAGAGTCGTCGAAAACATACTAAACAGTAGGACCATCATACCTAATCATGCAAATAATTAATTTTATCCTTTCTAGTCAACGATCTTGTAGTACTTGTATCAAGTAATCGGATATTAGAATAAATTAATACTAGAACTATGTTTATCAGAACTACTAATGGTTATTATCAGGTTTTAATATCAGAACTACTAATGGTTATTGTCAGGTTTTAATATCAGAACTACTAATGGTTATTATCAAGTTTTAATATCAGAAATATTCCTGAGATGAAGATTTCCTCCAATAAATTCATTGACTATACAGATTGTTCACTACATTTTTGTATGAAATGTTACTTTTAAAAAATGTATATCTCAGGAACAATAATCATAATAATTATTATTTATTTGTTTATGGGGCAACCTCCTCCCCACTCCTCCACGCTTCCGCTTCATTGTTGCCTTCTGTTCAACCTTTCGCTTTGAACAGGTAGGTTGTTCTGATTTGTTCTTTGCTCATTTATTATCATTTAATATCATTATTATTTTTATTTATATTTATTCTTTCAAGAAGTTTATTTACTTAATTCCCCCCCCCCGTATTGTTTTTTGTTTTACGTACGTCTCCTGTACTTTTTTAACTGTATTTTTTACGTATTTTGAAAAATTTTAACTCTTGCTATTGTTACTTATTTGTTATTCTTATCATTGTTTATTCAAGTTTATTTTATACTAATACTATTTTATGTCTTCCTTCCTTTTATTTATATGTAATTTCTTATCATTTTATTTTTACATAATATTTATCCTAACTTAAATTACCTTATTGTTGTAATATTCTCAGTTTTTTTTGTATCTTTTTAGCCCTGATGAAGACCTGCAAAGTGGGGCAAAACGTCGGACACTAAAATAGTTTTAAACTATTTGTTCTCTTTTTTAAACCGCAACCCCTGACCATCTTCTTATATTTGAAATAGATAACCACTTGTAGTAATTTTACAAAAATGATGAGTTAAAGATCGTTTATATAAACTAATAACAAACAATATACCCAAGCTGGGCTATCTACATTCGTTAGAATAAAACAGTAAAACAAAAACGTCACTTCATATTTAATAATATTAAAAAACAAAAAAGAAAACAAAATCTGTACCCTAAATACAGATATCTCGGGAGCAATTGAACGTACACAACCCTATTAGGGCTCATATTTGAGAAAATTTACTGATTTTTAAATAATATTATATTAGGTTATCTAGTATTGTACCAAGTTTCAAAGATATACTCAAACTCCGAATGAAAAAATATTTTTGATTAAAACGTTTTGAAACAGCCGCAATTTTACATTCCTCCTAATTATACTTATACATCTTAGGTATAAATAGAACTACTCGTACTATACTTGTATGAAGTATGCCTTCAACCGCATTGTAAGACACACTTCACTTTTGGTTGGCTGGTTGGGTTGGAGTGGACTGTATAATTGAAAATGAACATGATTAAATGAAAAATAAAATTCTATTGTTTTATGTTACAATGGTGTAGTGGGTGACCGAAAGAAAACATTATGATTAAATGGTTAGTAGAATTTTGTATGACTGGGCTATGGAAATTGTAGATCTAACATTGAGGTGGTTGATGATGATGTGGATGTTAACTATTGCTATGTGGACTTACTTCTCTCTTATTTCTTCTCCCTGCATCTCCAAGCCTCTCCTCTCTCTGCTGCAGGGAACCACTCAAGAGAATCTACTCACTCATGTATACATTAATGATTAGTGAACAAAAATAAAGGATGGACGCTTCTCTGGTTGAGACAAGATGGCTATCTCACACACTAGTCTGGTTGCTTCTCTGGCCACCAAGAGCGCTGGAGGAGGTGAGATTTGGCTGTTGGCCACATGAGGCGCTACTAATCTACATGACAGTAATAATATACATGGCAGTCTTTTCGATTCAACCTTTCCGTTGCCGTGGGTTACCGGAACAATACTTATACATCTTAGTTATAAGTATAACTACTCGTATTATACCTATACATCTTCTGTCCTATATGATATTATATTTCATCTTTCATTGTTGTCAATCTGCTGTTTAATTACATTGTTGTCAATCTATTATTTTTTTTTTATTATGAATTAAATTCATTGTTATATATTCAATTAGTTAGTTATTATATCTTTTCAATTTTATGTTTCTCTGAATGATGATTGTTACCTTTTTTTGATTTATAACCTTGATGAAGACCTGAAACTCAGGTTGAAACGTCGGCACTTTTTTTGGTTTATTTGTTCTGTTTTGCTGACCGCATCCTCCGACCATATTTTGCCACATTCACTGATATTTAAATGAAGTTTTCTAGTATTGTAGGTAATTTTAAAGATATGGAATGAAAAAATAATGTTTTGAAAGAGCTAAAATTTTATATTGCCCTTAATTATACTTGGCAGAAACATCAATATTGACTAGTAATTATACGTATTTTCCACTTAATTATTCCAAAATTATTGTGAAATAACCGACTTTTATTCAAAAGACTCTTGGACTACATAATGTTAAATCTTAGCTGAATAATTTACAGCTTTCTATTCTAGTGGCCTTTCGGAAATGTGTTCACCATACGGAGCAGTAGATCTTGAACTCTACTAATTAAATTTTTTTTTATTTATTTATGTAATGATATTCATATAAAAATACATCCATTAAGTTGATGTTAGATTATATTGGTACGATACAAACAGGTAGAGAAACTACCCATTGGCAGCACTCTAATAACATTTCTACATTACAAAAAACAGCCTGGAGTTTGCTTTTGATGCACCTCGAATAGATGAGGAAGCAAGGATAGAAACTAGTGGGTTTGAGTGATTAGGGAGTTTATGATGGAAGGATTGAGATTTGGTTCGGGATAGATTGGTTACAAATGGAACATTAAAGTCTTTATGAATGATTTTATTTGTGACAAAGTAAGGAGCATTGAGGATTCAACGAAGGATTTTGGATTGTAGGGATTGGATCTGTGAGGAATTCAAAGGTTTAGTGGAGCCCCAAAGCTCGTCTCCGTATGTACAGATTGGCCTTGTGTACAGTCATGTATATCAGTCTTTTGTAATCAGTTGGTGGTTTACACCGTTTGTCTAGTAAATGCTGTAATAGTCGAAATCGACGTGCAGTTTCCTGTCTTTTCAGTCTTGTGTGAGAATTTTAGTGAGGAACATTGAGAATTTTACGAAGGATTTTGGATTTTAAGGATTGGATACCAAATTAATTCCAAGGTTTTAATGGCAATTTAGAGCCGGGGGACAGTCCAGAGAGGTTTACTTTACTTTAGCCTTTATTATGGACATTATTTAATATACTTCCTTAATATTTCCCCACTTTGACTAATGCTGTGTGGTGTCTCTGGGGATCTCGAAGCAAATTAAAAAGGTTAAATAATTGCTTTGTACGATTCACCTTTGGTGTCCCCAGGGACGCCTCTGTCGCCCGATTTTATGAAGATTTGAAGTGTCTTTACCCCTCCTTTGGTCGTAAATATTTCCTTGCTTCCTTCCTCTATCAAGTTATCCAATCCCGCCGTCCATCGTACGTCTCAGATATCCTTCAATTTAAGTCGTCAGTGCATTCCCGCAATACCCGCTCACGGCCTTCAGACTTATATGTAACTGCCCATCGAACCGCAGCCTTTGGTAGATCTTTCCTCATCCGTTCCTCTTCCCTATGGAATTCTGTTCCCTCCTTTATTCGTAGTTCTAACACCCTTCCAATCTTCATACCCCGTATCTTCGACTACCTTCTGTCCACCCAATTCCGGAAGAATAACAATCGAAAGTATCAAAAAAGCTTTATATATTTTCTGTATTTTATGCCTTAGATCTTCGTTTATAATTGTAAATATGTACACTAGCAGAAATTATATCTGTTCATTTATTACTTTATATTTGTATTTGATTTTTTCTCTTCTTTTTTTTCTTCTTTTATTTACTATCAGAAGTCATCTTGTTTTATGATGTGACAAATGGTTTCATTTTATTTGTTTTATCATTATTTTATATATTATGTTAACTATGGTTGTTTAATTGTATATTTTGAAATTCACTGTATTATTTTATTGTATGACATCTTGTAATTTCATCTCTATTTTGTAATTTACTCTAAGCCTAATTTTGACGCCTGTAAATTATTCTAAAGGGATCATTCCCAGGACAAATAATTATTATTATTATATATCTTTACAATTACAAACGACGCTAGAAAACCTAAGAGAACATCATTTAAAGTAGAGTAAATTTGCTAAAATATGAGCCCTAATAAACTTAATGTCGATAGCGACAGTAGAGTTGATAGTAGTACTAACTGTCAAGCAAGTTCGGGGTTCTCTTAGTGACCTACTTTGGCTTCCATGCGGGGGTGGCAAGACTTGGCTCGGAGTTCTCCTGTACAATGTAAATATTGTATATAGCTTCCAAATTGTATTTTTTAATTGTAATTTAAATTTAATTTTCTTTGTCTTGTGAATAATTACTAATTTTTTTTATTTTCTAACCAGTTGTAGTTTACTATATTTTTAGTTACACAAATGATGATAATATTTTTTTTTATTTAAATATTTCTTTATTATAATTATTACTTAATTTTTTTTAAATAAGTGAGTACTATAGTCATCATTTAAATTTTTTTACTTTTATATTTTGTTTCTGTAGGTATTTTATGAATGAATAAAATTTCAGGTCGTTCAATGCTTATTAACTTTGTTAGGGATGATTTCCTTACCATGCCCTACAACCTTACATACTCATCTCATTGAACGCAATGCTATAACCTGAATTATATTCACCGGGTGTAATTTCCTCAATTCAGCGTTGTGTAATCTTCTAAATTTTCTAGTTAGATTAACTCATCCTGTTTAGGCCCGAACTTAATACTTTATTTTCGAAACCCTTGAGGCAATGTTCTTTATTTATTTGTCACAATTCATTAAAATTATTGTTGTTAATTTTAAACAATAACGTTTTTAAATAATTGGTTGTGAGGTTTATATTTGTATTTAAGATTGAGGATCCTTGAGGATGGCCGAATTGGCCGAAACGTTGGACTGTTGATGACATAATAAAAAGTGTTGAAACTTAACATGGATACTAATTGATTTATTTAAACAATAATTATTGTATTTTATTATATACACATATATACACACGCACACATTGTTAATACATTTATTTAATTATTAATTTATTTTTCTTCCTGTCGATACTTGGTTAATCGAATCGTTTTTTCAATATATATTAGCTGATTGCATTGACAGTTGAAGAGAAAGGGATATTGAATCGATCGTGCCTGATCGATTCATGTCAGAAAGATGACGCCGTGTCAACGTTAACAAATACTGACAGCCCACTCTAGCTTCGTGATTGATCTAATGAAGTTGACAGCTGTCTTCAAGAGGTCTCAATAAGGTCACTATTAGCATCCTATAATATAATGAATTAGGACCATTATCATATGATTGATACATAGATATGTTGCAGTGATATTATGCAATAAATATTATGCCACCGTATCTGATTGGCTATAATGTATTGGGAGCATAATAATGTTAAAGTGCCATTGCCACTTATATCTGATTGATAAATGTTTATTCAAGATACTCGTATAGGGTCTGCATTAATAAAATGTATTTTCTTTTTTTAATAACATAGATTTTAGCCTCAAAATAATTTATATTTCTTTATAAATCCGACGTTTCGGCCAATTCGGCCAACCTCAAGAACAATCTATTACAAACAACATTTATTATACATTTTTAACAATTTTCTACAAATAACAATATTATTAATAAATTATCATTAAAGATTATAATTCCTATTTATTACTTATATTAATATACACCATTTATATATAATTTACACAGTTTCTTGAAACTGGTTATTATTGTTTAAATAAAATAAATTTTATTCAATTTTAGTCCCAAAACAATTTACATTTCTTTATAAGTCCGACGTTTCGGCCTATTCGGCCATCCTTGAGGACAATCTATAACAAACAGCATTTATTATACATAAGATTTTTATCATTTTTAAACAAATAACAATATTATTAATAAATTATCATTAAAGATTATAACTCCTATTTATTACTTACATTAACATACACCATTTATATATAATTTACACACTTTCTTGAAACTGGTTATTATTGTTTAAATA